>NC_092095.1:16354782-16527282 GCF_045679555.1 Salvelinus alpinus
TTATAGACTCCCAGACTCCCAGGGCTAGCTTCAGCCTCCCAGCCGCCCAGCATCCATAGTTTCAGCCTCCCAGCCTCCCAGGGTTACTTTCAGCCTCACAGCCTCCTAGAGTTAGTTTCTATCTCCCAGCCACACAGTATCTATAGTTTCAGCCACTGAGCCTCCAAGAGTTAGTTTAAGACTCCCAACCGAGCAGCATCCATAGTTTCAACCTCCCAGCCACCCGTCTCCATAATTTCAGCCTCACATCCACCCAGTATCCCATCGTTTCAGCATCCCAGCCACACACCATCCATAGTTTCAGCCACCCAGAATCGATATTTCAGCCTCCCAGCCACCCAGTATCCATAGTTTCAACATCCCAGCCACCCAGTATACATAGTCTCAGCCTCCCAGCCACCCAGTTTCCATAGTTTCAGCCTCCCAGCCTCCCAGCTTCCAAAGTTTCAAAATCCCAGCCACCCAATATCCATCGTTTCAGTTTACCAGCCACCAAAGCATCCATAGTTTCAACATCCACCACCCAGTAGCCTCCCAGCCACCCAGGTTCCTTCATTTCAACATCCCAGCTACCCAGCAGACATAGTTTCAACCTCCCAGACACAAAGTATCCATAGTTTCAGCCTCCCAGCCACCCAGCATTCACAGTTTCAGCCTCCCACTCTCCCAGTATCCATAGCTTCAGCCTCCCAGTCACACAGCATTCACAGTTTCAGCCTCAAATCCACCCAGTATCCAAAATGTCAGCTTCTCAGACACCAAGCATCCACAGTTTCAGTCTCCCAGCATCAAATAATTCACAGTTTCAGTCTCCCAGCATCAAATAATTCACAGTTTCAGTCTCCCAGCATCAAATAATTCACAGTTTCAGCCTCCCAGCCACCCTGTATCCAAAGTTTCAGCCTCACAGTATCCATCGTTTCAGCCTCCCAACCACCTTGTATCCAAAGTTTCAGCTCCCAGTCACCCAGAATCCATTTTTTCAGCCACCCAGCATCCATAGTTTAAGCCTTCCAGTCACCCGGCATTCACAGTTTCATCCACCCATCCACCCAGTATCCATCGTTTCAGCCTCCCAGCCACCTTGTATTCAAGGTTTCTGCTCCAAGCCATCCAGAATCCATACATTCAGCCACCCAGCATCCATAGTTTAAGCCTTCCAGTCACCCGGCATTCACAGTTTCATCCACCCATCCACCCAGTATCCATCGTTTCAGCCTCCCAGCCACCTTGTATTCAAGGTTTCTGCTCCAAGCCATCCAGAATCCATACATTCAGCCACCCAGCATCCATAGTTTAAGCCTTCCAGCCACCCAGCATCCATAGTTTAAGCCTTCCAGCCACCCAGCATCCATAGTTTAAGCCTCCCAGCAACCCAGCATCCATAGTTTCAGCCACCCAGCATCCATAGATTCAGCCTCCCAGCCACCCAACATCCATAGTTTCAGCCTCCCAGCCCTGATTACCTCCACACACTGACTACTTCACTTTTCCTCATGTTATAAGTTGAATTTGCGAGTACAGAGTTAGTGCTGGGCACGAATAAAAGTCTGTACATTGATGGTATTGTATTGATATTCAGTAGTACTGGTTTGATGTGGCCAACCTTCTTTCTTCATGCCAGCTCTGAAACACTGGTGGAGCCTGCAGAACCGACACTGGTTCCTCTTGTCCTTGTCGACCACACACTGACGGTTAAACCTGGAGACGCACAGACAGATACACATACAGGATCCCTGTCAATATCTGAACTCTATGGGCCTTCCTTGTAGTTCTGTTCATTCCAGCATTACCAACTAGTGACTTCTCTACTTGCAGCAGCGTAAGGATTACTGTGACGTTAACATCTCATATTATGTCTATTGTTATTATAGACATGGGCTCTGGTGGATGCAGCTGTAGGCTGAACACACACACACCTACCTGCAGGAGTAGATGTGGTTCTTGCGTATGGAGCGTCTGAAGAAACCTTTACATCCGTCACAGCTGAAGGCTCCATAGTGTTTCCCTGTAGCTTTGTCTCCACAGATAGCACAGTTACCGTTCACTACATCTGCCTGGGACAGGCCCGGCTCCGCTGGCATACTGTCTAGAACACACACATTACCCAAAGACTGGGTTAGCCTGCTGAGCTTAAGTCTAGGTGTTAGTGGAGGGGAGCTAATGCACACTTTATGGTCACAGTAAAGTTTGCACGCACGCACGAGCGCACACACACACATCCTTCTGGCATCAGAAAAACCTCTTCAGTTCAAATAGGGAAATCAGTCATTCGTTTTGTGCATGGGAAATCAAGGCGTCTTGACAGAGGAAGAGAAGGACAGGGACTCTATAGCTTTGTGGTAGCTGACTGCTATCTGCCTATTACAGTATGGGGGACAGTGGGAACTAGTTTGATTAGGACAGCTTTGGGTGCTTTCATCTGGTTTATTTGTTGAAATTGTGGTGTTGTTGTGCCTAGTGGTTATTTTTTTATTCTTCTTGTTTTATTTGTAATGTACATTTTTCTTCCTGTTTGTGTGAAAATGTTTGTACTCAGGGCACTATTGGGAATGACACTCTGGTCTCAATTGGGCTACCCTAAATAAATAAAAGTTAATACAAAATCTGAGATAAATGTGAAAGACAGCAATAATTATAAACCACACTCCAAAACCATGTTATCTAGGATTTTTGTAACTACATGGCATCAAATCAAAGTGTATTTGTCACATGCTCTGAATAGAAAAGTTGTAGACCTTACAGTGAAATGCTTACTTACAGGCTCTAACCGATAGTGCAAAAAAGGTATTAGGTGAACAATAGGTAGGTTAAGAAATAATAAAACAACAGTAAAAAGACAGGCTATATACAGTAGCGAGGCTATAAAAAGTAGCGAGGCTACATACAGACATCGGTTAGTCAGGCTGATTGAGGTAGTATGTACATGTAGATATGGTTAAAGTGGCTATGCATATATGAGATAGCAAGTCAAAAGAAGGTGCCTCAAAACTCTAGAACCAGGCCAAGTCACAACCCCTGCAGACCCAGACTGAGGACAAGAACCAGTATAATGAGACAAAGACCCAGGCCACATGTGGTCTGAAGTGGTCTCAAGACCAAAACCATCAGATCACATAACAACAAATATAACAAACACAGGAATATATCTAATCTAAAGTAATCTGTGCATTCATGTCTCTACTCACACCAGACATATTCCTGCATACACCAACCATGTCCAAGGTGGAAGAATACATCTTGACAATGCCAAAGAGAATAAAGTAAATGTTTGACCAACTTCCCTTTAATATTCCTTTTATCAGTCGTGTTGAGATGACATCAGTGGATGTCCCAACTTCTTTTCATACTGTAGACCCACAATAAACCTGTCTTTATGACACATTGCAGATACCTATCGAAACAGACCTCTTATCATTCATGGATTATGAACGAATGGATAAATACAATATTCAACTGTTTTTTTAAGTGCATTAGGGATTGTGAGTGTATAAGCAGAATGACAAATGACAGTCATCACTGTTATTCAGACAGGTGAAGCTGCTCTAATTTAGCCCCATGGAGCTTGATGGCAAAAATAATTGTGTGCATATTTTGGCAATTTGATTGTGTTCTCCACACCGCATTTCTCCACATCACATTTTAAGCCATCAGTGTGCATTACAGAGCAATTATCTATGGAAATACAGCCATGGAGCTGGTTGGCGGCCATATTGGATAACTGCCGCCCTAGAAAATCAAATCAAATTGTATTTATCACATGCTTCTTAAACAACAGGTGCAAATGCTTACTTAATTAATGCTTACATCCCAACATTGCAGAGAGAAAAATAATGAAAACTTTTGTTAAACATTAGGAATAAATACACAACGAGAAATTATAAGTTGGCTATTTACACAAGGTACCAGTACCGAGTCGATGTGCATAGGTACGAGGTAATTGAGGTAATATGTACGTGTAGTTAGAGGTAAAGTCACGATACACAGATAATTAACCGAGAGTAGCAGCGGCGTATAAATGGGAGTGAGGAGGGTCAATGCAAATAGTCTGGGTAGCCATTTGATTAGCTGTTCAGGAGTCTTATGGCTTGGGGTAGAAGCTGTTAAGAAGCCTTTTGGACTTGACACTCTGGTACCGCTTGCCGTGCGGTAGCAGAGAGAACAGTCTATGACTAGGGTGGCTGGAGTCTTAGACAATTTATAAGCACCGCCTGGTGCCAACGTCATGACACTGGTATAGAAGTCCTGGATGGCAGGAAGCTTGGCCCCCGGGATGTACTGGGCTGTACGCACTACCCTCTATAGTGCCATAAGGTCAAGAGGCCGAGCAGTTGCCATACCAGGTGGTGATGCAACCAGTCAGGATCCTCTCAATGGTGCAGCTGTAGAACTTTTTGAGGATCTGAGGACTCATGACAAATCTTGTCCTATTCACGACTGTCTTGGTGTGTTTGGACCATGATAGTTTATTGATGATGTGGACACGAAGGAACATGAAGCTCTCAACCTGCTCTACTTCAGCCCGGTCGATGAGAATGGGCGTGCTCAGCCCTCCTTTTCCTGTAGTCCATGATCATCTCCTTTGTCTTGATCACGTTGCGGGAGAGGTTGTTATCCTTGCACCACACCGCCAGCTCTCTGACGACCTCCTCCCTATAGGCTGTCTCATTGTTGTAGGTGATCAGGCCTAACACTGTTGTGTCATCGGCAGTCCTGTAGCTTAGCATCTGCATCATCTGACCACTTCCGTATTGAGCGAGTCACTTGTACTCCTTGCTTTAGTTTTGCTTGTAACCAGGAATGAGGAGGATAGAGTTATGGTCAGATTTGCCAAATGGAGAGCGAGGGAGAGCTTTGTATGCGCCTCTGTGTGTGGATTAAAGGTGGTCTAGAGTTAATTTCCCTCTGGTTGCACATGTAACATGCTGCTAGAAATGAGGTAAAACGGATTTAAGTTTCCCTGCATTAAAGTCCTCAGTCACTAGGAGTGCCGCCTCTGGATGAGCATTTTGTTCTTTGCTTATGGCCGTATAAACTCTTTGAGTGTGGTCTTAGTGTCAGCATTGGTTTGTTGTGATAAATAGACAGCTACGGAAACATATAGATGAAAACTATCTTGGTAAATAGTGTGGTCTACAGCTTATCATGAGATAATCTACATCAGGCGAGCAAAACCTCGAGGCTTCCTTAATATTAAATTTCTTGCACCAGCTGTTATTGACAAATAAACACAGACCCCCACCCCTTGTCTTACAGCTGTTCTATCTTGCCGCTGTACGGATAACCCAGCCAGCTGTATGTTATCCATGTCGTCGTTCAGCCACGACTCGGTGAAACATAAGATATTCTAATTTTTATGTCCCGTTGGTTGGATAGTCTTGATCAGAGCTAATTAAGTGTATTATCCAATGATAGCATGTTGACTAATAGGACTGATGGTAGAGGCGGATTACCCACTCGCCGTCGGATCCTTACAAGGCACCCCGACCTACGTTCCCAATATCTTAGTCTCTTGTTCATGCGAATGACGGGGATTTGGGCTTTGTCCGGCAAAAATCTTCGTCCAGTACGAGGCCTACCACTGTTGTGCCGTCAGCAAACGTAATGATGGTGTTGGAGTTGTGCGCTGTCATGCTGTCGTGGAAGAACAGGGAGTACAGGAAGGGACTAAACATGCACCCCTGAGGGGCATCTGTGTTGAGGGTCAGCGTGGCAGATGTGTTGTTGCATACCCTCACCACCCTAGGGGTGGCCCATCAGTAATTCCAGAATCTAGTTGTGGAGGTAAGTGTTTAGTCCCAGGGTGCTGAACTTAGTGATGAGCTTGGAGGAACAATGAGCTGTAGTCAATTAACAGTATTCTCATATAGGTGTTCCTCTTGTCCAGGTGGTAAAGGGCAGTGTGGAGTGTAATAGAAATTGCATGGATCTGTTGTGGTCGTATGTGAATTTGAGTGGATACAGGGTGTCTGAGATGATGGTGTTGACGTGAGCCATGACCAGTCTTTCAAAGCATTTCATGGCTAGAGATACAGTTTAATTTGGAAGTTTACATATACCTTAGCCAAATACATTTAAACTCAGTTTTTCACAATTCCTGACATTTAATCCTAGTAATAATTCCCTGTCTTAGGTCAGTTAGGATCACCACTTTATTTTAAGAATGTGAAATGTCAGAATAATAGTAGAGAGAATTATCTAATTCAGCTTTTATTTATTTCATCACATTCCCAGTGGGTCAGAGGTTTACATACACTCAATTAGTATTTGGTAGCATTGCCATTAAATTGTTTAGCCTGGTCAAATGTTTTGGGTAGCCTTCCACAAGCTTCCCACAATAACTTGGGTGAATTCTGGCCCATTCCTCCTGACAAAGCTGGTGTAACTGAGTCAGGTTTGTAGGCCTCCTTGATCGCAAAGACTTTTTCAGTTCTTCCCACAAATTTTCGATAGGATTGAGGTCAGGGCATTGTGATGGCCACTCCAATACCTTGAATTTGTTGTCCTTAAGCCATTTTGCCACAACTTTGGAAGTATGATTGGGGTCATTGTCCATTTGGAAGAACCATTTGCGACCAAGCTTTAACTTCCTGACTGATGTTTTAAAATGTTGCTTCAACAATATGCACATCATTTTCCTCATCATGATGCTGATCTATTTTGTGAAGTGCACCAGTCCCTCCTGCAGCAAAGCACCCCCACAACATGATGCTGCCACCCCCGTGCTTCACAGTTGGGATGGTGTTCTTCGGCTTGCAAGCCTCCCCCTTTTTCCTCCAAACCTAACGATGGTCATTATGGCCAAACAGTTCCATTTTTGTTTCATCAGATCAGAGGACATTTCTCCAAATAGTACAGTCTTTGTCCCTATGTGCAGTTGCAAACCGTAGTCTGGCTTTTTTGGGGCGGTTTTGGAGCAGTGGCTTCTTCCTTGCTGAGTGGCCTTTCAGGTTATGTCGATATAGGACTCATTTTACTGTGGATATAGATACTTTTGTATCTGTTTCCTCCAGCATCTTCACAATGGTCCCATGGTGTTTATACTTGTGTACTATTGTTAGTACAGATGAACGTGGTACCTTCAGGCATTTAGAAATTGCTTCCAAGGATGAACCAGACTTGTGAGGGTCTACAATATTTTTTGGGTGATTTCTTTTGATTTTCCCATGATGTCAAACAAAGAGGCACTAAGTACACCTCCAATTGACTCAAATGATGTCAATTAGCCTATCAGAAGCTTCTGAAGCCATAACATAATTTTCTGGAACATTCCAAGCTGTTTAAAAGCACAGTCCACAGTATGCTAACTTCTGACCCACTGGAATTGTGATACAGTGAATTATAAGTGAAATAATCTGTCTGTAAACAATTGTTGGAAAAATTAGTTGTGTCGTGCACACAGTAGATGTCCTAACCGACTTGCTAAAACTATAGTTTGTTAACAAGAAATTTGTGGAGTGATTGAAATCGAGTTTTAATTAATGACTCCAACCTAAGACTATGTAAACTTCTGACTTCAAATGTACACCTGTTCTGAAAGGCCCTAGAGTCTGCAACACCATTAAGCAAGGGGCACCAGTGGAGATTGGAGTATCTGTCCATAGGACCACATTAAGCCGTACACTCCACAGAGCTGGGTTTTACGGAAGAGTGGCCAGAAAAAGCCATCACTTAAAGAAAAACATAAGCAACATGGTGTTTGCTAAAAGGGAGACTCCCCAAATCACTGTATTTAACTTGTGTAAAAATATACTTTTAAAGTGAAAATATAAAAAATTTACTGCGATTTCTGTTGATGGTTTTTCGTCATTGTTGTGCTCATCAAGGTAAAAACAAAGACTATATGGTTTTTGTTGTTGATCAAATTTGCTCCTCTAAAACCAATACAAAACATATTGAGCTATTTTGGGGCCATGTAGACCCAACACAAGGGAAGCCATGACCCAAAACGCATTATCCCCATTGACCTTTAAGGCCTTTGCTGAAATGGCACTATATCAGGTTTTGTTCAGCTAGACAAATTATACAGGTGTGCAAATTTTTACGCTTATATACCAAATTGAACAATATGGTCTTTTTTGGGAGCTTATCTACTGGACTAAATGTACAATATCACATTTGAATGTCTATATTCAAGCTTACAAGGAAAAAGGTCAAGTTGACTTTAGGCTTTTTACTGAAGTCAGAATTCAGATATTGTATTTCTACTAATCATTTATTGACTGCTGGTAGAGGGATCAGGATGAAGCATATCTGACCTTACATTTCAGAAGACACAAAATGACCACACAGATATGATGCTAGCACCTGTTAACCTGTCATTTTAGTAGACCGTGTGAGTGTGTGTGTGTGTCAAGTCCACTCACCTCCCCCACCATAGAGGATGTCAGCGTGTTCGAAGCCCAGGGTGCTGTACGTTGGGTCCAGTCCCTCACTGTAGTTGGCTACATCCATGTCCAACAAGGAGTTACTCACTCACACAGACGGATACTTCAACCCTCACTTTCTATCCCTCTGTCACTGTCCTTCTCTCTCACTCTTTCTCTCTCTAACTCTTTTCCTCTGCCTCCCTTTTCTCTCTCCCTTTAATTTCTTCCAATGTATTTTCCTAACACTATTTCTATTCCTTTACCACTTCTTGTCTGCCTCGGTCTCCCTACCCTTCTCTTCCTCTCTCTTTTTCATATTCCTCTGTCACATTCAGTTCTTCCACCGTCTGGAGTGTAGAAGGTAAACTAAGTTCCCTGCCATTTGATTGGTACTTTTTTAAGAAAGTGGGTGGGGCCTTGGCAAAGACTTCTCACCTTATCGCTTCTTATTTAATCTGTCCTTCTTTCCCTCACTTATCACAGGGATGGAGAGATAGAGGAGAGATAGATATTCCCTTCCCTCTCCATTCTCTCTCTTTTCCTGAGGCATATTGGCAAGTTTGACAGGGTTGAGACGATGTCATTAAGAGGGTGTGTGGGCATGCGTGTGTTAGTGTGTGTCGCCAGTATGCTGTGGCCTACATAGTCTGCCTAATCAAATCAATAGTCAAGCAATACGACAGCCTCTACCATGATCACATCTAATCTCCAGGGAGGCAGAGCACAGAGAAAAACACCACTGATAACTTCCATTGATTATCTTCCATTGATTAATCAGACTCTCTAAGTGAAACTAGGGAATACCCATTGACTCCCATTAACTTCCCTCTATAGAAGCCACTGATCACATCCTTCTGTACAGACAACACATAGTTATCTCCCTACTCCTACTACCAGTCACATAGTTATCTCCCTACTCCTACTACCAGTCACATAGTTATCTCCCTACCCCTACTACCAGTCACATAGTTATCTCCCTACTCCTACTACCAGTCACATAGTTATCTCCCTACTCCTACTACCAGTCACATAGTTATCTCCCTGCTCCTACTACCAGTCACATAGTTATCTCCCTGCTCTTACTACCAGTCACATAGTTATCTCCCTGCTCCTACTACCAGTCACATAGTTATCTCCCTACTCCTACTACCAGTCACATAGTTATCTCCCTGCTCCTACTACCAGTCACATAGTTATCTCCCTACTCCTACTACCAGTCACATAGTTATCTCCCTACTCCTACTACCAGTCACATAGTTATCTCCCTACTCCTACTACCAGTCACATAGTTATCTCCCTACTCCTACTACCAGTCACATGGTTATCTCCCTACTCCTACTACCAGTCACATAGTTATCTCCCTACTCCTACTACCAGTCACATAGTTATCTCCCTACTCCTACTACCAGTCACATAGTTATCTCCCTACTCCTACTACCAGTCACATAGTTATCTCCCTACTCCTACTACCAGTCACATAGTTATCTCCCTACTCCTACTACCAGTCACATAGTTATCTCCCTACTCCTACTACCAGTCACATAGTTTCACTGCACTAAATACAGTGCCTTGCAAAAGTATTCACCCCCTTGGTGTTTTTCCAATTTTGTTGCATTACAATCTGTAATTTAAATTGATTTTTATTTGGATTTCATATAATGGACATACACAAAATAGTCTAAATTGGTGAAGTTAAATGAAAAAAAGTACTTGTTTCAAAACATTTTACAACAAAAAAAATGAAAAGTGGTGCATGCATATGTATTCACCCCCCTTGCTGCGAAGCCCCTAAATAAGATTTGGTGCAACCAATTACCTTCAGAAGTCACATGATTAGTTAAATAAAGTCCACCTGTGTGCAATCTAAGTGTCACATGATCTCAATATATATACATCTGTTCTGAAAGGCCCCAGAGTCTGCAACACCACTAAGCAAGGGGCAGCACCAAGCAAGCGGCACCATGAAGACCAAGGAGCTCTCCAAACAGGTCAGGGACAAAGTTGTGGAGAAGAACAGATCAGGGTTAGGTTCTAAAAATATATCCGAAACTTTAAACATCCCACGGAGCACCATTAAATACATTATTAAAAAATGAAAAGTATATGGCACCACAACAAACCTGCCAAGAGAGGGCCGCTCACCCAAACTCACAGACCAGGCAAGGAGGGCATTAATCAGAGAGGAAACAAAGATAACAAAGATAACCCTGAAGGAGCTGTAAAGCTCCACAGCCGAGATTGGAGTATCTGTCCATAGAACCACTTTAAGCCGTACACTCCACAGAGCTGGGCTTTACGGAAGAGTGGCCAGAAAAAAAATCCATTGTTTAAGAAAAAAATAAGCTGTTTGCCAAAAGGCATCTGGGAGATTCCCCAAACATGTGGAAGAAGGTACTCTGGTCAGATGAGACAATTTACCTTTTTGGCCATCGAGGAAAGCGCTATGTCTGGCGCAAACCCAATACGTCTCATCACGCCGAGAATACCATCCCACCATGTTTTTCATCGGCAGGGACTGGAAAACTGGTCAGAATTGATGGAATGATGGATGGCGCTAAATACAGGGAAATTCTTGAGAGAAACCTGTTTCAGTCTTCCAGAGATTTGAGACTTGGACGGAGGTTCACCTTCCAGCAGGACAATGACCCTAAGCATACAGCTAAAGCAACACTCGAGTGGTTTAAGGGGAAACATTTAAATGTCTTGGAAATGCCTAGTCAAAGCCCAGACCTCAATCCAATTGAGAATCTGTGGTATAACTTAAATATTTCTGTACACCAGCGGAACCCATCCAACTTGAAGGAGCTGGAGCAGTTTTGCCTTGAAGAATGGGCAAAAATCACAGTGGCTAGATGTGCCAAGCTTATAGAGACATACCCCAAGAGATTTGCAGCTGTAATTGCTGCAAAAGGTGGCTCTACAAAGTATTGACTTGGGGGGGTGAATAGTTATGCACGCTCAAGTTTTCTGTTTTTTATTCTTATGTCTTGTTTGTTCCACAAGAAAAATATTTAGCATCTTCAAAGTGGTACAGTAGGCATGTTGTTTAAATCAAATGATACAAACCCCCAAAAATCTATTTTAATTCCAGGTTGTTATGCAACAAAATATGAAAAATGCCAAGGGGGTGAATTATTTTACAAGCCACTGTAGCTGTTAGAGAATACATGCAATCTGATTGAGGTACTATAATGGACATAAAATAATTTAATCGCTTGCGTCATTCAGTTTATGAGTGGGGCAAAAGGCATGAGGGTAGTGAGTAAAGTGTAGGGATATATACCTGATTGCTGTGCAATTAGTTAAGAGCGAGTGAGAGAGAGCAAGAGTGAGAGAGAGCGTGAGTGAGAGAGAGCGTGAGTGAGAGAGAGCGTGAGTGAGAGAGAGCGTGAGTGAGAGAGGGCGTGAGTGAGAGAGGGCGTGAGTGAGTGAGTGAGTGAGTGAGTGAGTGAGTGAGTGAGTGAGTGAGTGAGTGAGTGAGTGAGAGAGAGAGAGAGAGAGAGAGAGAGAGAGAGAGAGAGAGAGAGAGAGAGAGAGAGAGAGAGAGAGAGAGAGAGAGAGAGAGAGAGAGAGAGAGAGGTGAGCCACACCAGAGGGACAGAGAGAGAGAGAGAGAGCGAGAGAGAGGGGGGGGGGACAGAGAGGGGCAGAGAGGGACAGAGAGGGACAGAGAGGGACAGAGAGGGACAGAGAGACAGAGAGGGACAGAGAGGGACAGAGAGGGACAGAGAGGGACAGAGAGACAGAGAAAGAGAGAGACAGAGAGGGACAGAGAGGGACAGAGAGGGACAGAGAGACAGAGAAAGAGAGAGACAGAGAGGGACAGAGAGGGACAGATAGGGACAGAGAGACAGAGAGGGACAGAGAGAGACAGAGAGGGACAGAGAGGGACAGAGAGGGACAGAGAGGGACAGAGAGGGACAGAGAGTACACTGCCCACATATTTCCCTCAGATTACACAGATCCACAAAGAATTTGAAAACAAACCCATTTTTGATGAACTCTCATATCTATTGGGTGAAATACCACAGTGTGCCATCACAGCAGCAAGATTTGTGACCTGTTGCCACAAGAAAAGGGCAACCAGTGAAGAACAAACACCATCGTAAATACAACCCATTATTATGTTTATTTTCCCTTTTGAACTTTTACTATTTGCACATCATTACAACACCTTATATAGACATAATATGACATTTGAAATGTCTTTATTCTTCTGTGAGTGTAATGTTTACTGTTAATTTTTATTGTTTATTTCACTTTTGTTTATTATCTACTTCACTTGTTTAGGCAATGTTAACTAACATATGTTTCCCATGCCAATAAAGCCCTTGAATTGAAATGTATTTGAATTGAATTGAGAGAGAGAGAGAGAGAGAGAGAGAGAGAGAGAGAGAGAGAGAGAGAGAGAGAGAGAGAGAGAGAGAGAGAGAGAGAGAGAGAGAGAGAGAGAGAGAGAGAGAGAGAGAGAGAGAGAGAGAGGGAACCAGTGAAGAACAAACACCACTGTAAATACAACCCATATTTATGTTTATTTATTTTAACTTGTGTGCTTTAACCATTTGTACATTGTTACAACACTGCATATATATAATATGACATTTGTAATGTCTTTATTGTTTTGAAACTTCTGTATGTGTAATGTTTACTGTTCATTTTTATTGTTTATTTGACTTTTGTATATTACCTACCTCACTTGCTTTGGCAATGTTAACACATGTTTCCCATGCCAATAAAGCCCCTTGAATTGAATTGAATTGAGAGAGAGAGAGAGAGAGAGAGAGAGAGAGAGAGAGAGAGAGAGAGAGAGAGAGAGAGAGAGAGAGAGAGAGAGAGACGAGTGTGTGTGTGTGAGTGTGAGAGGACAGTGACCATGAACCAAATTATGATTTTCCAAAAGACAAATCATAAGGAAATAAATATCACTTAAAATCTTAAAACTCCACTATCCAACCAGTCCTTGTGTATAGCTAGGTTTCCATCCAATTGGCGAAAGATTTTCATGTGAATATTTTAAAATCCACATAAAAACAATACGTGCATTTTCCAACCAGAGATAGGTGCACATAAAAATACCTTTTGGGATATAAAAAAAAAAGAAATCCATTGCATTTTCAACAATACTGATGGTGTTGTCACAAAAAATAGTTTGCGTTATATAGCGAATGGTATTGGCACCTGCGCTCTAGCCAACAGCTCGCAGACTCAGTGTGGGTGTGGCCTACTGATGAGATTCTTATGGACAAAAGAGAAAGATTATTTGTATTTGTCAAATGGCAGGCAAGCATCGGTCATCATGTCACCAAAATAAGACCCTGGATATTTATTGGAAAGGAGCATAAGCTCATCACAGTGCACTTTTTCACCACCCTGAGAAGTTCATCATCATTTATTTCATCTGTAGCCTATTAAACTGCATGCTTTCCCGAGACGTAGTGACTCCAAGTTTACTTCCATATGATGGTTGTTAAATCAATATTGGCGCATAAAAGCGTTTCCACCACCATTTAACGCATAATAAATTTGACCGAAATAATATATCCTACCTTGTCAAGTGTATTTTGTTTTTTAGACATTTGTAAAGTTTACGGACAAATTTGTTGTTTCCATTAGGCCTGTAGTGAACATTTTTGATCCAACATGTACTCTAATCACATAAAAAGGTTGGATGGAAACCTGGTTCCTGGCAGTAAAATATGGTGTCCACTTTTACAGTGAAATATGGGGACCACTATTACAGTCAAATATGGAGACCATTATTACAGTGAAATATGGAGACCATTATTACAGTGAAATATGGAGACCATTATTACAGTGAAATATGGAGACCATTATTACAGTGAAATATGGAGACCATTATTACAGTGAAATATGGAGACCATTATTACAGTGAAATATGGAGACCATTATTACAGTGAAATGTGGAGACCATTATTACAGTGAAATATGGAGACCATTATTACAGTGAAATATGGAGACCATTATTACAGTGAAATATGGAGACCACTATTACAGTGAAATGTGGGGACCACTATTACAGTGAAATATGGAGACCATTATTACAGTGAAATGTGGGGACCATTATTACAGTGAAATATGGAGACCATTATTACAGTGAAATGTGGGGACCATTATTACAGTGAAATATGGGGACCATTATTACAGTGAAATATGGAGACCATTATTACAGTGAAATATGGGGACCACTATTACAGTGAAATGTGGAGACCACTATTAGAGTGAAATATGGGGACCATTATTACAGTGAAATATGGGGACCACTATTACAGTGAAATGTGGGGACCATTATTACAGTGAAATATGGAGACCATTATTACAGTGAAATATGGGGACCACTATTACAGTGAAATGTGGGGACCACTATTACAGTGAAATGTGGGGACCATTATTACAGTGAAATATGGAGACCATTATTACAGTGAAATATGGGGACCATTATTATAGTGAAATGTGGGGACCATTATTACAGTGAAATGTGTAGACCACTATTACAGTGAAATATGGAGACCATTATTATAGTGAAATGTGGGGACCATTATTACAGTGAAATGTGGAGACCATTACTACAGTGAAATATGGAGACCATTATTACAGTGAAATATGGGGACCATTATTACAGTGAAATATGGAGACCACTATTAGAGTGAAATATGGGGACCATTATTACCGTGAAATATGGGGACCATTATTACAGTGAAATATGGGGACCACTATTAGAGTGAAATATGGGGCCCATTATTACACAGAAAAATGGGGACCACTATACAGTGAAAACATGGGGCCCACTATTACAGTGAAATATGGGGACCACTATTACAGTGAAATATGGGGACCACTATTAGAGTGAAATATGGGGCCCATTATTACACTGAAATATGGAGACCATTATTACAGTGAAAATATACATCATGGGACAAAACACCCACAGAAAAACATCTGCATACAGGGCAGAACTAGGAAGACTTCCTCTTCTACTGCCCATTGAAAGAAAGTTATGCAAATTCAGGGTGCACCTAGCCCAATCACATGAAGGATCATACAAACACAGAGCATTTATAATCAACAGTCTCTGCCCAGAGAGTGACTCCTCAACAAAACCGGCCCAAAAACAAAACATTGACATTAACAGAAATTATCTGAAATGATCTGGTCACATGTATGGTTGGTGTGTTAGCAACTAAAACCCTACCGCAGGGCCATGAAGCTTACTGCTAATTCTATCTATCTATCTATCTATCTATCTATCTATCTATCTATCTATCTATCTATCTATCTATCTGTCTGTCTGTCTGTCTGTCTGTCTGTCTGTCTGTCTGTCTGTCTGTCTGTCTGTCTGTCTGTCTGTCTGTCTGTCTGTCTGTCTGTCTGTCTGTCTGTCTGTCTGTCTGTCTGTCTGTCTGTCTGTCTGTCTGTCTGTCTGTCTGTCTATATATATGTCTGTCATGTCTGTCTGTCTGTCTGTCTGTCTGTCTGTCTGTCTGTCTGTCTGTCTGTCTGTCTGTCTGTCTGTCTGTCTGTCTGTCTGTCTGTCTGTCTGTCTGTCTGTCTGTCTGTCTGTCTGTCTGTCTGTCTGTCTGTCTGTCTGTCTGTCTGTCTGTCGGTCGCCCTAATGGACAGGAATGATAAGACCTTCCTACCTGCATGGTGACACCTTTAAACAACAGCGCTGCAGCAACAACGCCACAATCCTGAGTCTGGATTTCAGCCCATCTGCAGCCCGATGTCCCTTGGTTGGGTATAATGCTACTTTAAAGCCATTGGTCTATTATCAGGAAGTCATTTACAATGAGGTTGACTACAGCCATGAGCAAACAAATGTTTTATGGAACTGTATGAGGAAGTTCTCACACAATTATTGAATTCATGCAAGTAGCTTAAAGTAAGCTATGGTATAGCCCACCTACCACATTAAATGCATAATCGCATTTGTGGTCACTTTTGATAATGGTGTTTACCCGCTAATGGAACATTCACGCTTATAGCCTACTATAAAAAATGAAACAATTTATAGCCTACTGCCATGTGCACACTGCTGCTCTTATAATGTGAAGAAATACCTAATAGTTTAGCAACATTTTAAGTTTAAACATTCTGATCGGTTGCACCAGCCTCATTTTGTAAAAATAAATGTTTGATGTTAGGTGTTGTATTCATTTGGGATCTATCGCGTCCCACAAGTGGCCCAGACTATGTTTGGAATATTTATTTACTGCACAGAATAGAGGAGGTAAACTTTTGTACTAATGGGGAAAGTAGATTGACATAGGCTTGTGCTTTTGCTGTTCGCTAGGCCTACTCAGTGAAGGGGTGGCTCTCCCATAGGCACCACTGCAACAGCAGCTGGGCCTGTTCTAGCCTGATCGTCTTTTCCATTACATTACACATAAATGTAATTGGAAGAAGGCATCTTCTGTATGGTTGGGTGGGGGGGGGGGTTAAGAGCTGCAGCGCTCGGCCTGAACATTAACACGCATGGCTCGCGGTACTGTTTTGGAAGCAAAAGGACCTTATCTTTCATATCGGTGAGAATTAATTTAAAAAAAAACAAAGGTGATACACACCTTTATAGGGTTAAGGTTCCCACACATCACTGACAGTGTCACCAGCAAAGCACCATCACACCTCCTCCTCCATGCTTTACAGTTTGAACCACACATGCAGAGATCATCCGTTCACCTACTCTGCGTCTCACAAAGAAACGGCAGTAGGAACCAAAAATCTAAAATTAGGACTCATCAGACCAAAGGACAGATTTCCAGTCCAATGTCCATTGTTCGTGTTTTTTGGCCCAAGCAAGTCTCTTCTTCTTATTGGTGTCCTTTATTAGTGTTTTCTTTGCAGCAATTCAACCATGAAGGCCTGATTCACAGTCTCCTCTGAACAGTTGATGTTGAGATGTGTCTGTTACTTGAACTCTGTGAAGCATTTATTTGGGCTTCAATCTGAGGTGCAGTTAACTCTAATGAACGTATCGTCTGCAGCAGAGGTAACTCTGGGTCTTCCTTTCCTGTGGGGGTCCTCATGAGAGCCAGTTTCATCATAGCGCCTCATGGTTTTTGCGACTACACTTGAAGAAACTTTCTTGACATTTTCCGGATTGACTGACCTTCATGTCTTAAAGTAATGATGGACTGTCATTTCTCTTTACTTATTTGAGCTGTTCTTGCCATAATGTGGACTTGGTCTTTTACCAAATAGGGCTATCTTCTGTATACCACCCCTACCTTGTCACAACACAACTGATGGGCTCAAATGCATTAAGGAAAGAAATTCCACAAATTAACTTTTTACAAGGAACACCTGTTAATTGAAATGCATTCCAGGTGACTACCTCATGAAGCATGTTGAGAGAATGCCAAGAGTGTGCAAAGCTGTCATCAATGCAAAGGGTGGCTACTTTGAAGAATCTCAAATATATAAAATATTTTGATCTGTTAAACACTTTTTTGCTTAATACATGATTCCATATGTGTTATTTCATAGTTTTAATGTCTTCATTATTATTCTACAATGTAGAAAATAGTAAAAATTAAGAAAAACCCTGGAATGAGTATGTGTACAAACATTGGACTGGTACTGTATATACAGTGCATTTGGAAAGTATTCAGACCCCTTGATTGTTTCCACATTTTGGTATGTTACAGTCTTATTCTAAAATTGATTAAATTGTTGATTTGTTCCCTCATCAATCTAAACACGATACCCCATAATGACAAAGCAAAAAAACGTTTTTTAGAATTTTTGGCATATTTATAAAAAATGTACTGAAATGTTATATTTACATAAGTCTTCAGACCCTTTACTCAGTACTTTGTTTAAGCACCTTTCGCAGTGATTACAGCCTTGAGTCTTCTTGGGGATGATGCTACAAGCTTGGCACACCTGTATTTGGGAAGTTTCTCCCATTCTTCTCTGCAGATCTTCTCAAGCTATGTCAGGTTGGATGGGGAGCATTGCTGCATGGCTATTTTCAGGTCTCTCCAGAGATGTTCGATCGGGTTCAGGCTGGGTCACTCAAGGACATTCAGAGACTTGTCCCGAGCCCACTCCTGCGTTGTCTTGGCTGTGTGCTTAGGGTCGTTGTTCTGTTGGAAGCTGAACCTTCGTCCCAGTCTGAGGCGCTCTGGAGCAGGTTTTCATCTTGGATCGCTCTGTACTTTGCTCCGTTCATCTTTGTGCTGTTGTCTGTGTCCAATATGGTGTACCATGTTTTGTGCTGCTACCATGTTGTGTTGCTACCATGTTGTTGTTATCTTAGGTCTATCTTTATGTAGTGTTGTGTTGCTTCCTTTGTCGTGATGTGTGTTTTGTCCTATATTTATATATATATATTATTATTTTTTGTATCCCACGTCCACACAGGAGGCCTTTTGCCTTTTGGTAGGCCGTCATTGTAAATAAGAATTTGTTCTTAACTGACTTGCCTAGTTAAATAAAGGTTAAATAAAATATATATATATCTTTCCCTCGATCCTGACTAGTCTCCCAATCCCTGCTGATGAAAAACATCCCCACAGCATGATGCTGCCACCACCATGCTTCACCATAGGGCTGGTGCCATGTTTCCTCCGGACGTGATGCTTCGCATTCAGGCCAAAGAGTTCAATCTTGATTTCATCAAATCAGAGAATCTTGTTTCTCATGGACTGAGAGTCCTTTAGGTGCCTTTTGGTAAACTCCAAGCGAGCTGTCATGTGCCTTTTACTGAGGAGTGGCTTCCGTCTGGTCACCCTACCATAAAGGCCTGATTGGTGGAGTGCTGCAGAGATTGTTGTCTTTCTGGAAGGTTCTCCCACCTCCACAGAGGAACACTGGAGATCTGTCAGAGTGACCATCGGGTTCTTGGTCACCTCCCTGACCAAGGCCCTTCTCCCCCGATTGCTCAGTTTGGCTGGGCAGCCAGCTCTAGGAAGAGTCTTGGTGGATCCAAACTTCTTCCATTGAAGAATGATGGAGGCCACTGTGTTCTTGGGGACCTTCAATGCTGAAAAACATTTTTGGTACCCTTCCCCAGATCTGTGCCCCGACACAATCCTGTCTCGGAGCTCTACGGACTATCCCTCGACCTCATGGCTTGGTTTTTGCTCTGACATGCACTGTCAACTGTGGGACCTTATATAGACAGGTGCGTGCCTTTCCAAATCATGTCCAATCAATTGAATTTACCACAGGTGTACTCCAATCAAGTTGTAGAAACATCTTAAGGATGATCAATGGAAATAGGATGCACCTGAGCTCAATTTCGGGCCTCATAGAAAAGGGTCTGAATACTTGCAGTATGTAAACAAGGTATTTCAGGTATTTTTCTTATACATTTGCAAAAATTCAAAAAACGTATTTTTGCTTTGTCATTATGGGATATTGTGTGTTGATTGATGAGGGGGGAAAAACAATTTAATAAATAAGGCTGTAACGTAACAAAATGTTGAAAAAGTCAAGGGGTCTGAATACTTTCCGAATTCACTGTATATGACAGACGTTTGTTGGTCTGAGCACGCCTCTGCAGTCACCGGAGGAGCGCATATGAATCCCCTTCACATTGAGT
Organism: Salvelinus alpinus; assembly: GCF_045679555.1. Lineage (NCBI taxonomy): Eukaryota > Metazoa > Chordata > Actinopteri > Salmoniformes > Salmonidae > Salvelinus > Salvelinus alpinus. Next base: position 16,374,718 of record NC_092095.1, read on the forward strand.
TGACATTTTAAAGCTGCAGTATTTCACTTTTTGGGAGCCTAAGTCTAAGAAGCGGCAGATCTGTTCTGTGTGTGTTATTTATATGCTTCCCATTCTTAAGATACATTTTTTCATATTTTACTTTAGGTTTTATACCCCTGTTTCAAACAGTTGAAAATACAATATTTTTGCTTATGGAAAATATATTTCACAGCGGTTTAAAAGGTACAAAGATTATCTACACTATATTTGCTTGTTTTGTCACATAAACTGAAATTAGACAAACTTTCAGAATTGTAGCAACCAGAAAATGGTTGAGCAATTTCTGCATAGCGCATCTTTAAAATGGTTAAGGTAAGAGTTAAGGTTAGGTAAGGGTTATGGTAAGGGTAAGGGTAGGGGTTAAAGTTAGGGTTTAGGGTAGGGACGTCCCAAGGATCCCTGATAGCACGACTAATTCATTGCGGCCGATAGGTCAAACGAAAGACCAAAATGAACGAGTCACGGAACCATATAAGATTTAAGCAACAAACATCATATGTTAATTATTTATTATTTCAAAGGAGACCTCTTACCTTTCTCTTGGTCCGTCAGCGATGTGCATTAATCCAACAGGACGCGAGTCCACCTGTAAACTAGCCACCAGTTTTGACACTTGTCCCCCTTGTCACCACACGAAATGAGAGAGTCGTGGGCGAGTAGTTGCAACAACACACGGAGGGTTGGAAAGGAGAGCTATGGGCCTATAATTCATTGAGCGACACATTGGATGGTGCCGGCTTCGGTTGTCATTAGATCGATTTACTAAACAAACTGAAAGTAGGGTGGGGACGTTAAACAGTAACTAGCCTCCATAAAACTGAGAGGGGAAATAATATAGGTGTGTGTGTGGTCAGCCTTGCCTATGCTGTCGAGACGGGGGTAAAGGGTGAGGAGGAGGTAATGTTTCACAGAATAATAGTAGAACAGTAACATTTTAGCCATTTATTTATTTATTACAATATTTACATACTCTGTAGCCTTACACAAAGTTTTTTCAAAGATTGAATTCGACATATTGAGAGAAATGTCATTGGCACGACTTACTGTATTTTAAATTCCAATATGAGACAAAATACATTTTAGTCCAATATAGTCAAACTGCAATAGACCAACAGTACAGTAGACTATGTTGTGTAGCTATATAAACAAGCAGATGGTGCTAAAGTACTGTTTAAAAGGGAAGCAATATTACAGCGAGGTTTTGGCTCTGAGTTCATAGTTTAGGTAATGTGAGAAGAGGTCACAGATATAGCAGTGTCCCCTCCCTAGGAAAGTAAACATGTCGAGATAGCTGAGGGCCGTGAGACTGAGGAACACCTCGTTAGTGTGCTCCAGCTGCTGCAGGTGTTCCAGGTAGTAAATCCTGAACATGTGATAGGGCATGAAACACACCAGCAGCACCACAGCAAAACACAGGCTCCTCAGCTGAGCCCAGAGTTCCTGGTGAAACATGCAGTCTAACCCGTACTTCCTGGTCAGAAGGCTCATGACGTGACACTGCAGTGCCGTCTGCACACAGACCACGATGACGATCACATGATGTAGTTCAGCTTTTTCACGCAAGAGTGATTTTTCAGGTGGCTGCCGAACTGGAAACAGTGAGGGTCATTGGAGGCCATTTTGCTTGTGTGGTTGTTGTTGGTGTTTTCATGGACTTCCTTGCCGTAGTTGAAATAGAGGATTGGGGAAATGACCACAAAGGTCACCACCCACACCGCCACGCTGGCGATTAAAGCAACTTACTGGAAAAGAGCAAAGAAGAGAAGAGAACTTCAGTGATTTTGTGAGAAACTGATATTTGCCTTTCCCATTCCATATGCCACGACACACATTGAGAGGTATATGGTCCAACCCTCTAACCTCTACTTCTAGAACACTGTTAACTACAAGTATAACATGGACGGTTAACTACCTGTAGAACAGTCTATATCTAAGTAATATAATAAAACAATTCCCATAACAATTCATCAGCTTAAATTAGAGATATACATTTTTTTTCATGGGCTGCGTGTCAATCCACCGCATCCGCCCTTGTCGGATGGAGGTAGTTTTGGACTCGTCTGAAGGTAACCCATACTAATGAATGGAGGTAGTTTTGGACTCGTCTGAAGGTAACCCATACTAATGAATGGAGGTAGTTTTGGACTCGTCTGAAGGTAACCCATACTAATGAATGGAGGTAGTTTTGGACTCGTCTGAAGGTAACCCATACTAATGAATGGAGGTAGTTTTGGACTCGTCTGAAGGTAACCCATACTAATGAATGGAGTTAGTTTTGGACTCGTCTGAAGGTAACCCATACTAATGAATGGAGGTAGTTTTGGACTCGTCTGAAGGTAACCCATACTAATGAATGGAGGTACTTTTGGACTCGTCTGAAGGTAACCCATACTAATGAATGGAGGTAGTTTTGGACTCGTCTGAAGGTAACCCATACTAATGAATGGAGGTAGTTTTGGACTCGTCTGAAGGTAACCCATACTAATGAATGGAGGTAGTTTTGGACTCGTCTGAAGGTAACCCATACTAATGAATGGAGGTAGTTTTGGACTCGTCTGAAGGTAACCCATACTAATGAATGGAGTTAGTTTTGGACTCGTCTGAAGGTAACCCATACTAATGAATGGAGGTAGTTTTGGACTCGTCTGAAGGTAACCCATACTAATGAATGGAGGTAGTTTTGGACTCGTCTGAAGGTAACCCATACTAATGAATGGAGTTAGTTTTGGACTCGTCTGAAGGTAATCCATACTAATGAATGGAGGTAGTTTTGGACTCGTCTGAAGGTAACCCATACTAATGAATGGAGTTAGTTTTGGACTCGTCTGAAGGTAATCCATACTAATGAATGGAGGTAGTTTTGGACTCGTCTGAAGGTAACCCATACTAATGAATGGAGGTAGTTTTGGACTCGTCTGAAGGTAACCCATACTAATGAATGGAGTTAGTTTTGGACTCGTCTGAAGGTAATCCATACTAATGAATGGAGGTAGTTTTGGACTCGTCTGAAGGTAACCCATACTAATGAATGGAGTTAGTTTTGGACTCGTCTGAAGGTAATCCATACTAATGAATGGAGGTAGTTTTGGACTCGTCTGAAGGTAACCCATACTAATGAATGGAGTTAGTTTTGGACTCGTCTGAAGGTAATCCATACTAATGAATGGAGGTAGTTTTGTGCCAACAAAAATAAAGGGTCAAATATGTTTACAAAAAAACTTAAACATTTCCTGAGACTTCTTATATCTCCTAAATATAGGACAGACACTTCACAACCGTATTCCTTATGATTATTATTTTCCATGAACATGGTTATGTCTAACATTTTTAGAAGCATTAGATCAGAACCTTGATACTGTTTGACGTCTACGTTTGAACATTAGTAATGAAGATTAGGCTATTTAGTTTGTCCGGTTAACCAGATCTAGACAGAGCCTTGGTAGTTCCAAACTTCTTCCATTTAACAATGTTCTTGGGGACCTTCAATGCTGCAGAAATATGTTGGTACCTTTCCCCAGATCTGTGCCTCGACACACTCCTGTCTCGGAGCTCTATGGAGAATTCCTTCGATCACATGACCTTGGTTTTTGCACTGACATGCACTGTCAACAGTGGGACCTTATATAGACAGGTGTATGCCTTTCCAAATAATGTCCAATAAATTGAATTTACCACAGGTGGACTCCAATCAAGTTGTAGAAACATCTCAAGGATGATCAATTGAAACAGCATGCACCTGAGCTCAATTTCGAGTCTCATAGCAAAGAGTCTGAATACTTATGTACAATGCCTTGCAAAAGTATTCATCCCCCTTGGCATTTTTCCAGTTTTGTTGCATTACAACCTGTAATTTAAATAGATTTTTATTTGGACTTCATGTAATTGACATACAGAAAATAGTCTAAATTGGTGAAGTGAAATGAAAAAAATCAAAAAAATGTACAGCTGAAAAGTGGTGCATGTATATGTATTTACCCCTTTTGCTGTGAAGCCCCTAAATAAGATTTGGTGCAACCAATCTCCTTCAGAAGTCACATAATTAGTTAAATAAAGTCCACCTGTGTGCAATCTAAGTGTCACATGATCTGTCACATGATCTCAGTATATATACACCTGTCCTGAAAGGCCCCAGAGTCTGCAACACCATTAAGCAAGAGGCACCACCAAGCAAGCGGCACCATGAAGATCAAGGAGCTCGTCAAACAAGTCAGGGACAAATTTGTGGAGAAGTACAGATCAGGGTTGGGTTATAAAAAAATATCAGAAACCTTGAACATCCATTATAAAAAATTTGAAAGAATATGAAACCACAACAAACCTGCCAAGAGAGGGCCGCCCACCAAAACTCACGGACCAGGCAAGAAGGGCATGAATCAGAGAGGCAACAAAGAGACCAAAGATAACCCAGAAGGATCTGCAAAGCTCTACAGCGGAGATTGGAGTATCTGTCCATAGGACCACTTTAAGCTGTACACTTCACAGACCTGGGCTTTACGGAAGCGTGGCCAGAAAAAGCAATTCCATAAAGAAAAAAATAAGCAAATACGTTTGGTGTTCGCCAAAAGACATGTGGGAGACTCTCCAAACATATGGAAGAAGGTACTCTGGTCAGATGAGACAAAAATGTAGCTTTTTGGCCATCAAGGAGAACGCTATGTCTGGCGCAAACCCAATACCTCCCATCACCCTGGGGAAGTTTGTCATCGGCATGGACTGGGAAACTGGTCATAATTGAAAGAATGATGGATGGCGCTAAATACAGGGAAATTCTTGAGTGAAACCTGTTTCAGTCTTCCAGAGATTTGAGACTGGGAAGGAGGTTCACCTTCCAGCAGGACAATGACCCCAAGTATACTGCTAAAGCAACACTGAAGTGGTTAAAGGGGAAACAGTTAAATGTCTTGGAAATGCCTAGTCAAAGCACAGACCTCAATCCTAATGAGAATCTGTGGTAAGATTTAAAGATTGCTGTACACCAGAGGAACCCATCCAACTTGAAGGAGCTGGAGCAGTTTTGAAAAGATCCCAGTGGCTAGATGCGCCAAGCTTATAGAGACATACCCCAAGAGACTTGCATCTGTAATTGCTGCAAAAGGTGGCTCTACAAAGTATTGATTTTGGGGAGATGAATAGTTATCCACGCTCAAGTTTTCAGTTTTTTTGTCTTATTCCTGTTTGTTTCACAATCAAAAAATATTTTGTATCTTCAAAGTGGTAGGCATGTTCTGGAAATCAAATGATACAAACCCGCAGTGCGGCTTGGTTGGGTTGTGTTTTGGAGGACTCATGGCTTTCGACCTTCGTCTCTCCCGAGCCCGTACGGGAGTCGTAGCGATGAAAACTAACAATTGGATACCACGAAATTGGGGAGAAAAAGGGGTAAAAAAAAATTTAAATTAAAATTACATTTTTAAAAAAAAGAAGGTATTTCTGTTGTTTATTTTGAATACTTTTTTTCTTCTTCTAAAAACGTGTTTTTGCTTATTCATTATGTGGTACTGTGTGTGGATTGATGAGGAAAAACATTTATATAATCCATTTTAGAATAAGGCTGTAATGTAACAAAATGAGGAAAAGTCAAGTGGTCTGAATACTATCTGAAGGCCCAGGCAAAATAGATCATGCTGCAGGCATGTTTACAACTGATAATTGATGGCATGGTGCAAGAATGAATGCAATTAATTGATAATTGAATGCTATGATGGTCACAGCCAGTAGTGTAGTGGAGGGTATACGCAAGTATATGCCATATAACCACTTATTTTGCAGTGGGCATTGTATATACATTATATATACACCCCCAAAACCAATTCTTCCTTTGGCCGCCTCTCCTTCCAGTTCTCTGCTGCCAATGACTGGAACGAACTACAAAAATCTCTGAAACTGGAAACACTTATCTCCCTCACTAGCTTTAAGCACCAGCTGTCAGAGCAGCTCTTAGATTACTGCACCTGTACATAGCCCATCTATAATTTAGCCCAAACAACTACCTCTTTACCTACTGTATTTATTTATTTATTTTGCTCCTTTGCACCCCATTATTTGTATCTCTACTTTGCACATTCTTCCACTGCAAACCAACCATTCCAGTGTTTTTACTTGCTATATTGTATTTACTTCGCCACCATGGCCTTTTTTATATATTTTTTTATTTATATATATATTTTGTTTGCCTTCACCTCCCTTATCTCACCTCACTTGCTCACATTGTATATAGACTTATTTTTCACTGTATTATTGACTGTATGTTTGTTATACTCCATGTGTAACTATGTGTTGCTGTATGTGTCGAACTGCTTTGCTTTATCTTGGCCAGGTCGCAATTGTAAATGAGAACGTGTTCTCAACTTGCCTACCTGGTTAAATAAAGGTGAAATAAATCAAATAAAATAAAAATATACTCACTTCTTATTACCCACTGTGTAACGCTAGTCGTTGGAATGAGAAGAGGAGGACCAATGCGCAGCGTGTTAAGTATCCATTTGAATAAGAATACTTGAACAAAAAACTGACAAACGACCGAGACAGTTCCGTATGGTGAAACACAGACACAGAAAATAACCACCCACAAAACACAAAGAAAAACAGGCTATCTAAATATGGCTCCCAATCAGAGACAACGACTGACACCTGCCTCTGATTGGGAACCATACTAGGCCAAACACAGAAATAGACAACCTAGACATACAACATAGAATGCCCACCCACATCACACCCTGACCAAACAAAACATAGAAACATACAAAGCAATCTATGGTCAGGGCGTGACACACTGATACGTATCAAAGTAACTTCCGGCGCCGACAGAGATGGCCGCCTCGCTTCGCATTCCTAGGAAACTATGCAGTATTTCGTTTTTTTACGTGTTATTTCTTACATTGGTACCCCAGGTAGTCTTAGGTTTCATTACATACAGTCGGAAGGAACTACTGAATATAAGAGCTACGTCAACTCACCATCATTACGACCAGGAATATGACTCTCCCGAAGCGGATCCTGTGTTTTGCCTTCCACCCAGTACAATGGATCGGAACCCAGCCGGCGACCCTAAACAACGACGCCGTAAAAGGGGCAAACGGGGCAAACGAAGCGGTCTTCTGGTCAGGCTCCAGAGAAGGGCACACCGCGCTCCACTCCCTAGCATACTACTCGCCAGTGTCCAGTCTCTTGACAACAAGGTTGATGAAATCCGAGCAAGGGTAGCATTCCAGAGAGACATCAGAGACTGTAACGTTCTTTGCTTCACGGAAACATGGCTCACTCGAGAGACGCTAACGGAGTCGGTGCAGCCAGCTGGTTTCTTCACGCATCGCGCCGACAGAAACAAACATTTCTGGTAAGAAGAGGGGCGGGGGGGTATGCCTTATGATTAACGAGACGTGGTGTGATCATAACAACATACAGGAACTCAAGTCATTCTGTTCACCTGACTTAGAATTCCTCACAATCAAATGTCAACCGCATTATCTACCAAGGGAATTCTCTTCGATTATAATCACAGCCGTATATATTCCCCCCCAAGCAGACACATCGATGGCCCTGAACGAACTTTATCTGACTCTATGTAAACTGGAAACCACACACCCTGAGGCTGCATTCATCATAGCTGGGGATTTTAACAAGGCTAATCTGAAAACATAACTCCCTAAATTCTATCAGCATATCGATTGTGCTACCAGGGCTGGTAAAAACCTAGATCATTGTTATTCTAACTTCCGCGACGCATATAAGGCCCTCCCCCGCCCTCCTTTCGGAAAGGCTGACCACGACTCCATTTTGTTGCTTCCAGCCTACAAACAGAAACTAAAACAAGAAGTTCCCGCGCTCAGGTCTGTTCAACGCTGGTCCGACCAATCTGATTCCACGCTTCAAGACTGCTTCGATCACGTGGATTGGGATATGTTCCGCATTGCGTCCAACAACAACATTGACGAATACGCTGATTCGGTGAGCGAGTTCATTAGAAAGTGCATCAGCGACGTAATACCCACAGCAAAGATTAAAACATTCCCAAAGCAGAAACCGTGGATTGATGGCAGCATTCGCGTGAAACTGAAAGCGCGAACCACTGCTTTTAACCAGCGCAAGGTGACCGGAAACATGACCGAATACAAACAGTGTAGCTATTCCCTCCGCAAGGCAATCAAACAAGCTAAGTGCCAGTATAGAGACAAAATAGAGTCGCAATTCAACAGCTCAGACACAAGAGGTATGTGGCAGGGTCTACAGTCAATCACGGATTACAAAAAGAAAACCAGCCCCGTCGCGGACCAGGATGTCTTGCTCCCAGACAGACTAAATAACTTTTTTGCTCGCTTTGAGGACAATACAGTGCCACTGACACGGCCCGCTACCAAAACCGGCGGGCTCTCCTTCACTGCAGCCGAGGTGAGTAAAACATTTAAACGTGTTAACCCTCGCAAGGCTGCAGGCCCAGGCGGCATTCCCAGCCGCGTCCTCAGAGCATGCGCAGACCAGCTGGCTGGTGTGTTTACGGACATATTCAATCAATCCTTATCCCAGTCTGCTGTTCCCACATGCTTCAAGAGGGCCACCATTGTTCCTGTTCCCAAGAAAGCTAAGGTAACTGAGCTAAACGACTAACGCCCCGTAGCACACACTTCCGTCATCATGAAGTGCTTTGAGATACTAGTCAAGGACCATATCACCTCCACCCTACCTGACACCCTAGACCCACTCCAATTTGCTTACCGACCCAATAGGTCCACAGACGACGCAATCGCAACCACACTGCACACTGCCCTAACCAATCTGACAAGAGGAATACCTATGTGAGAATGCTGTTCATCGACTACAGCTCAGCATTTAACACCATAGTACCCTCCAAACTCGTCATCAAGCTCGAGACCCTGGGTCTCGACCCCGCCCTGTACAACTGGGTACTGGACTTCCTGACGGGCCGCCCCCAGGTGGTGAGGGTAGGTAACAACATCTCCACCCCGCTGATCCTCAACACTGGGGCCCCACAAGGGTGCGTTCTGAGCCCTCTCCTGTACTCCCTGTTCACCCACGACTGCGTGGCCATGCACGCCTCCAACTCAATCATCAAGTTTGCGGACAACACTACAGTGGTAGGCTTACCAACAACGACGAGGCGGCCTACAGGGAGGAGGTGAGGGCCCTCGGAATGTGGTGTCAGGAAAATAACAAAACAAAGGAGATGATTGTGGACTTCAGGAAACAGCAGAGGGAGCACCCCCCTATCCACATCGATGGGACAGTAGTGGAGAGGGTAGTAAGTTTTAAGTTCCTCGGTGTACACATCATGGACAAACTGAATTGGTCTTCCCACACAGACAGCGTTGTGAAGAAGGCGCAGCAGCGCCTCTTCAACCTCAGGAGGCTGAAGAAATTTGGCTTGTCACCAAAAGCACTCACAAACTTCTACAGATGCACAATCGAGAGCATCCTGTCGGGCTGTATCACCGCCTGGTACGGCAACTGCTCCGCCCACAACCGTAAGGCTCTCCAGAGGGTAGTGAGGTCTGCACAACGCATCACCGGGGGCAAACTACCTGCCCTCCAGGACACCTACACCACCCGATGTCACAGGAAGGCCATAAAGATCATCAAGGACAACAACCACCCGAGCCACTGCCTGTTCACCCCGCTATCATCCAGAAGGCGAGGTCAGTACAGGTGCATCAAAGCAGGGACCGAGAGACTGAAAAACAGCTTCTATCTCAAGGCCATCAGACTGTTAAACAGCCACCACTAACATTTAGTGGCTGCTGCCAACATACTGATTCAACTCCAGCCACTTTAATAATGATAATTGATGGAAATGTATGTAAAAATGTATCACTAGCCACTTTAAACAATGCCACTTAATATAATGTTTACATACCCTACATTACTCATCTCATATGTATATGTATATACTGTACTCTATATCATCTACTGCATCTTGCCATGTTTATGTAATACATGTATCACTAGCCACTTTAAACTATGCCACTTTATGTTTATATACCCTACATTACTCATCTCATATGTATATACTGTACTCTATACCATCTACTGCATCTTGCCTATGCCGTTCTGTACCATCACTCATTCATCTATCTTTATGTACATATTCTTTATCCCTTTACACTTGTGTGTATAAGGTAGTAGTTGTGGAATTGTTAGGTTAGATTACTCGTTGGTTATTACTGCATTGTCGGAACTAGAAACACAAGCGTTTCGCTACACTCGCATTAACATCTGCTAACCATGTGTATGTGACAAATAAAATTTGATTTGATTTGAAGTAGTGGTATTGGAAGTATACGCCGTAAAAATTAATAGGGCTGATGGAACAGATCTGAATGTTGATCAAATATTATTTCTTAACTTTTCATGCGCAGAAATGTATACACGGCAGTAGGCCTACGCTTCAATGTTTCTAAATGTATACACGGCAGTAGGCCTACGCTTCAATGTTTCTAAATGTATACACGGCAGTAGGCCTACGCTTCAATGTTTCTAAATGTATACACGGCAGTAGGCCTACGCTTCAATGTTTCTAAATGCAATTTGTGCGGAAATACAGTTCTAAAATGCGCAACGCACAGGTAAGTGGGTTTATGGACAGAGATGGAAATATCTGTTAGAAAGAGGGGGGATTTAAAGATGCAACAAATATCAATGGTTGCTAATATGATTAGGATAATGCCTTTGGCTGCTAGACAATTAACGAAAGTTGAAAGGAAACCAATAGAACAGGGGAATGCATCTGAGTACGTCTTTATATATATATAAAAATCGACTAGGTTTCTATGGTGGGATTGTGGCTATAGGCTACTTTGAATCAAGGTAAGACATACCTCATAATATGAAGTAAAACGTCCAGGTTTCAAACAATTCAGGAACAGGATAAACATAGTGATGATAATGATAGACCTAACCGTCTTCTGGTAGATGGAAAGACTTTCCCAAAAACCTTCTCTATCAATAAACTAGCTACAAATAGCCAATGCCTACCTGTCAGAATGATATCATGATTATTTGCATCTACCCAGCAGCCATTTGTTTTGCATACTCCATCTCATGTGCTACACAAACACTGCAAGCCAACCAACAGTGCTAGGTGCGTGCAAAGTTGAACTAAAGGTTAACTACACTCCAAAATCAAAATGTCAATTTTTTTCATATATTTAATCCATTTTAGAATAAGGCTGTAACGTAACAAAATTTTGAATGGGTCTGAATATTTTCCAAATGCAGTGTATTGGCAAGGGTGTTGCTAGGCCAGAGACAACAGGTTAGCAACATATTCAAATAATGATTGACATTTTCATTCAAAAACTTTATTTTGATTAATTTATTCATACTACTTCATCCTTCCACGAGATATAGTCCCGACACAAATCTAGGGTGGCTACCCAAGCCAGCTGGTCGTTCGTTCTATCGGTTCGGTTGCCAGAGACACGACCTGGTCGTTAAGTCTTTTTGTTCTAAATCTATCCCTTGCTTGGTAGCTAGCCTTCTTTTGTTAACACAGTCACGTAAAAAACAGTGCAGCCAGAAAAATAGCAAAGTATCTGGATTTGCATTTGCTTAAGCTGTTTTCTAGTGACATTTATTTGGATAACAATGGGCTAATGATGCGTGATTTCGCCTGGCATAGAAAATGTGCTCTCTCGTCAGGACACTGTTCAGAGGAGCTAGTCTGTATATATCCATAACAATTATGCTGATTCATAATTTTGACTGGCTGAGAAAAGCTGCCTAATTGTCTGTCTCATCCCGACTCCCGATCCCTCACCTTCATTACTATGGGACAGCTGGAGATCGAATTTCAATATTTAAACAATGTTGCAAATGTCAGAGCGACAGACAGCAAGGTTTGTACAAATCTCTACTATTTAAAAACCAAATGCTAGTCTAAAAGAAATGGGAGATGATGTCTAGATGCTTTTTACAGTGGAGATCAAGTTGATAAATAGTCTGTATGGGCTGATGAGACAGTAGATTACGCAATGAGATGGAACAGAGTAAATAGGCATTTCAACATCATAGATTTAGCTGGTGGTAACTTGTGGAGTAGACACCGGCTGGAATGCGGTTTTAACCAATCAGCATCCAGGGTTATACCCACCCATTGTATAACTACCTGTAGAACAGGGTTAAATACCTGTAGAACACAGCTAACTACCTGAAGAACACGGTTAACTACCTGTAGAACACGGTTAACTACCTGTAGAACACAGTTAGCTACCTCTAGAACACGGTTAACCACCTGTAGAACACAGCTAACTACCTGTAGAACACAGCTAACTACCTGTAGAACAGGGTTAACTACCTGTAAACACAGTTAACTACCTGTAGAACACAGTGATCTACCTGTAGAAAACGGTTAACTACCTGTAGAACACAGTTAACTACCTGTAGAACACAGTTAACCACCTGTAGAACACAGTTAACTACCAGTAGAACACGATTAACTACCTGTAGAACACGATTAACTACCTGTAGAACACAGTTAACTACCTGTAGAACACAGTTAACCACCTGTAGAACACAGTTAACTACCTGTAGAACACGATTAACTACCTGTAGAACACAGTTAACTACCTGTAGAACACAGTTAACTACCTGTAGAACACAGTTAACTACCTGTAGAACACAGTTAACTACCTGTAGAACACGGTTAACTACCTGTAAACACAGTTAACTACCTGTAGAACACAGTTAACTACCTGTAGAACACGATTAACTACCTGTAGAACACAGTTAACTACCTGTAGAACACGGTTAACTACCTGTAAACACAGTTAACTACCTGTAGAAGACAGTGATCTACCTGTAGAACACGGTTAACTACCTGTAGAACAAAGTTAAATACCTGTAGAAGACAGTGATCTACCTGTAGAACACGGTTAACTACCTGTAAACACAGTTAACTACCTGTAGAACACGGTTAACTACCTGTAGAACACCACAAGAGGTTGGTGGCAGAGAGGTTAATTGGGTAGGACATGCTCATGGCTGGAGCAGAATAGTTGGAATGGTATCAAATACATGGATTCTATGTGCTTTATGTCATTCCATTCACTCATTCCAGCCACTATTATGAGCCTTCCTCTGCTCAGCAGGAGCCTCCACTGAACCACTCACACTCTGCTGCTACTGTTTATTATCTATCCTGTTGCCTATTCACTACATTTTTCTATCAGTTATTTTACCAGGTAAGTTGACTGAGAACACATTCTCATTTACAGCAACGACCTGGGGAATAGTTACAGGGGAGAGGGGGGGGGGGGGGGGTGAATGAGCCAATTGTAAACTGGGGATTATTAGGTGACCATGATGGTTTGAGGGCCAGATTGGGAATTTAGCCAGGACACCAGGGTTAACACCCCTACAATAGGTGCCATGGGATCTTTAATGACCTCAGAGAGTCAGTACACCCATTTAACGTTCCATCCGAAAGACGGCACCCTACACAGGGCAGTGTCCCCAATCACTGCTCTGGGGCATTGGGATATGTTTTAGACCAGAGGAAAGAGTGCCTCCTACTGGCCCTCCAACACCACTTCCAGCAGCATCTGGTCTCCCATCCAGGAACTGACCAGGACCAACTCTGCTTAGCTTCAGAAGCAAGCCAGCAGTGGTTTGCAGGGTGGTATGCTGCCTACCTTTATGTGCATATCTACCTCAATGACATCGTACCCCTGCATATAGCATGCTATTTTTACTCGTTATTGTTATTCACTGTATATTTATTTCTCATGTCACTATTTTATATTTATTTTGTTATCTTTGACTCTGCATTGTTGGAAAAGGACCCGTAAGTAACCTATTAACTGTTAGTCTACACCTGTTGTCTACGTGACAAATACTATTGAGAATTGATGAGTTGACTATCACCAGGATTAAACTAGCATCACCTAACAGTTCATTAACAGGTCATTAACAGACATAGCAGTGTCACCTGGGAAAAAGACTCAGAGAAGTTGGATCTTCCGAAGTCATCCAGCTTCAGTTGTCTGAAGTCAAGGGTGGACAGCTGAACAACAATGACATACATTCATTTCATAATAATAATAAAGCCACATTGACGTATTACAGTGTAACACTGAACCGTAAAAGGCTACACCAGACATTCTACACAAATAGGGGTTTTCCCTACACTCAGAGGATAAACCATGGCATTGTGCCGAGCAGAGGAACTAGTGGTTACCTTGTTTACCAGGAAGTAGCTGTATTAGATGGGGTGATTAACATGATACTGACACTTGATAATGTGGCAGTGCATAGAGGTTGTTGTGTACAGTATAGTCACATTTCTGTTTGCAACGTTCTGAAAGGACAAGATGGCGCCGACAGAGAGGGCTGCCTCACTTCTAGTCCTTTGGAAACTTTGCAGTATTTAGATTTTTCATGTACTTTTCTTACATTGTTAGCCCAGAAAATCTTAAGTGTTATTACATACAGCCGGGAAGAACTATTGGATACTTTTACAAGCATTTCGCTACAATCGCAATAACATCTGCTAACCATGTGTATGTGACCAATAACATTTGATTTGATTTGATATACATGTAGATTCACGTTCACGTTTCAGGCATATTTCAGTCATTTAGCAGTCAGTCTTATCCAGATCAACTTGCAATAGGAACATTCAAGTAAAGTGAAGAACAAAACTGTACTAAACAGTCAACAGTTTAAAGGTATGTATCTCCTGTCTCCCAGAGATGCCCTGAGAGTCCATGGCTTCCTGCTTTATGTTGATCCACAGCCTCAGACCTGACTCACACACACACACAGGCACATATACACGCAAACCAGACACAGAATTAGTATGGTGCTTGACTTGATACTGGATCTTTGAAAAGTGTGTATGGCTAGCTATGGACCTAGCTAGAGAACCTATTGACGTCTGGAGTATGTAGAATGTAAGGGTTAGTGTGTAGAGTAAATCTCTTACCCAGTACTCAGTAGTAGGTAGGTGGCTGTGAGACAGTGGTGTAAATTACTTAAGTAGTACGTTAAAGTATTTTTACTTAAGTACATTTTGGGTATATGCACTTTACTATTTATATTGTTGACAATTTTTACTTTTACTTCACTGTATTCCTAAATACACTGCTCAAAAAAATAAAGGGAACACTTAAACAACACAATGTAACTCCAAGTCAATCACACTTCTGTGAAATCAAACTGTCCACTTAGAAAGCAACACTGATTGACAATAAATTTCACATGCTGTTGTGCAAATGGAATAGACAACAGGTGGAAATTATAGGCAATTAGCAAGACACCCCCAATAAAGGAGTGGTTCTGCAGGTGGTGACCACAGACCACTTCTCAGTTCCTATGCTTCCTGGCTGATGTTTTGGTCACTTTTGAATGCTGGCGGTGCTTTCACTCTAGTGGTAGCATGAGACGGAGTCTACAACCCACACAAGTGGCTCAGGTAGTGCAGCTCATCCAGGATGGCACATCAATGCGAGCTGTGGCAAGAAGGTTTGCTGTGTCTGTCAGTGTAGTGTCCAGAGCATGGAGGCGCTACCAGGAGACAGACCAGTACATCAGGAGACGTGGAGGAGGCCGTAGGAGGGCAACAACCCAGCAGCAGGACCGCTACCTCCGCCTTTGTGCAAGGAGGAGCAGGAGGAGCACTGCCAGAGCCCTGCAAAATGACCTCCAGCAGGCCACAAATGTGCATGGGTCTGCTCAAACGGTCAGAAACAGACTCCATGAGGGTGGTATGAGGGCCCGACGTCCACAGGTGGGGGTTGTGCTTACAGCCCAACACCGTGCAGGACGTTTGGCATTTGCCAGAGAACACCAAGATTGGCAAATTCGCCACTGGCGCCTTGTGCTCTTCACAGATGAAAGCAGGTTCACACTGAGCACATGTGACAGACGTAACAGGGTCTGGAGACGCCGTGGAGAACGTTCTGCTGCCTGCAACATCCTCCAGCATGACCGGTTTGGCGGTGGGTCAGTCATGGTGTGGGGTGGCATTTCTTTGGGGGGCCTCCATGTGCTCGCCAGAGGTAGCCTGACTGCCATTAGGTACCGAGATGAGATCCTCAGACCCCTTGTGAGACCATATGCTGGTGCGGTTGGCCCTGGGTTCCTCCTAATGCAAGACAATGCTAGACCTCATGTGGCTGGAGTGTGTCAGCAGTTCCTGCAAGAGGAAGGCATTGATGCTATGGACTAGCCCGTCCGTTCCCCAGACCTGAATCCAATTGAGCACATCTGGGACATCATGTCTCGCTCCATCCACCAACGCCACGTTGCACCACAGACTGTCCAGGAGTTGGCGGATGCTTTAGTCCAGGTCTGGGAGGAGATCCCTCAGGAAACCATCCGCCACCTCATCAGGAGCATGCCCAGGCGTTGTAGGGAGGTCATACAGGCACGTGGAGGCCACACACACTACTGAGCCTCATTTTGACTTGTTTTAAGGACATTACATCAAAGTTGGATCAGCCTGTAGTGTGGTTTTCCACTTTAATTTTGAGTGTGACTCCAAATCCAGACCTCCATGGGTTGATAAATTTGATTTCCATTGATAATTTTTGTGTGATTTTGTTGTCAGCACATTCAACTATGTAAAGAAAAAAGTATTTAATAAGAATATTTCATTCATTCAGATCTAGGATGTGTTATTTTAGTGTTCCCTTTATTTTTTTGAGCAGTGTATAATGATGTACTTTTTACTCCATACATTTTCCCTGACAACCAAAAGTACTCGTTACATTTGTAATGCTTAGCAAGACAGGAAAATTGTCAAATACACATACTTATCAAGAGAACATCCCTGGTCATCCCTTCTTCCTCCGATCTGGTGGACTCACTAAACAGAGAACATCCCTGGTCATCTCTTCTTCCTCTGATCTGGTGGACTCACTAAACAGAGAACATCCCTGGTCATCCCTTCTTCCTCTGATCTGGTGGACTCACTAAACCCAAATGCTTCATTTGTAAATCATGTCTGAGTGTTGGCTATCCATTAATTAAAAAAACAATAAATGATGCCGTCTGGTTTGCTTAAAATAAGGAATTTGAAATGATTTATACTTTTCCTTTTGATACTTAAGTATTTTTTAGCTTTTACATTTAATTTTGATACTTAAGTATATTTAAAACCAAATACGTGTAGACTTTTACTCAAGTAGTATTTTACTGGGTGACTTTAACTTTTACTTGAGTCCTTTTCTATTAAGGTATCTTTACTTTTACTCAAGTAATTGAGAACTTTTTACACCACTCCTATCATGGCTCAGGATAAGACCCAGATGCAGACACAGGAGGCCGAGAGTTTGAATCTCAGACATTTATTATAACACAAGGGGCAGGCAAACAGCAGGTTGAGGGCAGCCAGAGGTTGGTAATCCAGGGCAGAGTCAGGCAGGTACAGGACGGCAGGAAGGATGGCAAGCAGGCTCAGGCGGACTCAGGGTCAGGATAAGGACAGGCAGGCTCAGAGTTAGGACAGGCAGGCTCAGGGTCAGGAAAGGCAGGCTCAGGGTCAGGGTCAGGACAGTCAGGGTCAGGACAGACAGGCTCAGGGTTAGGACAGGCAGGGTCAGGGTCAGGACAGGCAGGGTCAGGGTCAGGGTCAGGACAGGCAAGCTCAGGATCAGGGTCAGGACAGGCAGGCTCAGGACAGGCAGGCTCAGGATCAGGACAGGCAGGCTCAGGATCAGGACAGGCAGGCTCAGGATCAGGACAGGCAGGCTCAGGGTCAGGACAGGCAGGCTCAGGATCAGGATCGGCAGGCTCAGGGTCAGGGTCAGGACAGGCAGGCTCAGGCTCAGGATCAGGACAGGCAGGCTCAGGATCAGGACAGGCAGGCTCAGGACAGGCAGAAAGGTCAGAACCAGGAAGACTAGAAACAAAACTTGAGAACAGGCAAACTGGAAACACTCTGGTACGACAAGACAAACTGGAAACACTCTGGTACGACAAGACAAACTGGAAACACTCTGCTATGACAAGACAAGCTGGAAACACTCTGGTACGACAAGACAAGACAAACTGGAAACACTCTGCTACGACAAGACAAGCTGGAAACACTCTGGTACGACAAGACAAGCTGGAAACACTCTGGTACGACAAGACAAACTGGAAACACTCTGCTACGACAAGACAAGCTGGAAACACTCTGGTACGACAAGACAAACTGGAAACACTCTGCTACGACAAGACAAGCTGGAAACACTCTGGTACGACAAGACAAGACAAACTGGAAACACTCTGCTACGACAAGACAAACTGGAAACACTCTGCTACGACAAGACAAGCTGGAAACACTCTGGTACGACAAGACAAACTGGAAACACTCTGGTACGACAAGACAAACTGGAAACACTCTGGTACGACAAGACAAGCTGGAAACACTCTGGTACGACAAGACAAGCTGGAAACACTCTGGTACGACAAGACAAACTGGAAACACTCTGCTACGACAAGACAAGCTGGAAACACTCTGCTACGACAAGACAAACTGGAAACACTCTGGTACGACAAGACAAACTGGAAACACTCTGGTACGACAAGACAAGCTGGAAACACTCTGGTACGACAAGACAAACTGGAAACACTCTGCTACGACAAGACAAGCTGGAAACACTCTGGTACGACAAGACAAGACAAACTGGAAACACTCTGCTACGACAAGACAAACTGGAAACACTCTGCTACGACAAGACAAACTGGAAACACTCTGGTACGACAAGACAAGACAAACTGGAAACACTCTGCTACGACAAGACAAACTGGAAACACTCTGGTACGACAAGACAAGACAAACTGGAAACACTCTGCTACGACAAGACAAGCTGGAAACACTCTGCAACGACAAGACAAGCTGGAAACACTCTGCTACGACAAGACAAACTGGAAACACTCTGGTACGACAAGACAAGACAAACTGGAAACACTCTGCTACGACAAGACAAGCTGGAAACACTCTGCAACGACAAGACAAGCTGGAAACACTCTGCTACGACAAGACAAACTGGAAACACTCTGGTACGACAAGACAAGACAAACTGGAAACACTCTGGTACGACAAGACAAACTGGAAACACTCTGGTACGACAAGACAAACTGGAAACACTCTGGTACGACAAGACAAACTGGAAACACTCTGCTACGACAAGACAAGCTGGAAACACTCTGGTACGACAAGACAAACTGGAAACACTCTGGTACGACAAAACAAACTGGAAACACTCTGCTACGACAAGACAAGCTGGAAACACTCTGCTACGACAAGACAAACTGGAAACACTCTGCTACGACAAGACAAGACAAGCTGGAAACACTCTGGTACGACAAGACAAGCTGGAAACACTCTGGTACGACAAGACAAAACAAACTGGAAACACTCTGCAACGACAAGACAAGCTGGAAACACTCTGGTACGACAAGACAAGCTGGAAACACTCTGGTACGACAAGACAAGCTGGAAACACTCTGGTACGACAAGACAAGCTGGAAACACTCTGGTACGACAAGACAAGCTGGAAACACTCTGGTACGACAAGACAAGACAAACTGGAAACACTCTGCTACGACAAGACAAGCTGGAAACACTCTGCTACGACAAGACAAGCTGGAAACACTCTGCTACGACAAGACAAACTGGAAACACTCTGCTACGACAAGACAAGCTGGAAACACTCTGCTACGACAAGAGAAACTGGAAACACTCTGGTACGACAAGACAAGCTGGAAACACTCTGCTACGACAAGACAAACTGGAAACACTCTGCAATGACAAGACAAGCTGGAAACACTCTGCTACGACAAGACAAGCTGGAAACACTCTGGTACGACAAGACAAGACAAACTGGAAACACTCTGCTATGACAAGACAAGCTGGAAACACTCTGGTACGACAAGACAAACTGGAAACACTCTGCTACGACAAGACAAACTGGAAACACTCTGCTACGACAAGACAAGCTGGAAACACTCTGGTACGACAAGACAAGACAAACTGGAAACACTCTGCTATGACAAGACAAGCTGGAAACACTCTGGTACGACAAGACAAACTGGAAACACTCTGCTACGACAAGACAAACTGGAAACACTCTGCTATGACAAGACAAGCTGGAAACACTCTGGTACAACAAGACAAACTGGAAACACTCTGGTACGACAAGACAAGCTGGAAACACTCTGGTACGACAAGACAAACTGGAAACACTCTGCTACGACAAGACAAACTGGAAACACTCTGCTATGACAAGACAAGCTGGAAACACTCTGCTACGACAAGACAAGCTGGAAACACTCTGCTACGACAAGACAAGCTGGAAACACTCTGGTACGACAAGACAAGCTGGAAACACTCTGGTACGACAAGACAAGACAAACTGGAAACACTCTGCTACGACAAGACAAGCTGGAAACACTCTGGTACGACAAGACAAGCTGGAAACACTCTGGTACGACAAGACAAGCTGGAAACACTCTGCTACGACAAGACAAACTGGAAACACTCTGGTACGACAAGACAAGACAAACTGGAAACACTCTGCTACGACAAGACAAGCTGGAAACACTCTGGTACGACAAGACAAACTGGAAACACTCTGCTACGACAAGACAAGCTGGAAACACTCTGGTACGACAAGACAAGACAAACTGGAAACACTCTGCTACGACAAGACAAGACAAACTGGAAACACTCTGCTACGACAAGACAAGCTGGAAACACTCTGCTACGACAAGACAAGCTGGAAACACTCTGCTACGACAAGACAAGCTGGAAACACTCTGGTACGACAAGACAAGCTGGAAACACTCTGCTACGACAAGACAAACTGGAAACACTCTGGTACGACAAGACAAGACAAACTGGAAACACTCTGCTACGACAAGACAAGCTGGAAACACTCTGGTACGACAAGACAAGACAAACTGGAAACACTCTGCTATGACAAGACAAGCTGGAAACACTCTGGTACGACAAGACAAACTGGAAACACTCTGCTACGACAAGACAAACTGGAAACACTCTGCTATGACAAGACAAGCTGGAAACACTCTGGTACAACAAGACAAACTGGAAACACTCTGGTACGACAAGACAAGCTGGAAACACTCTGGTACGACAAGACAAACTGGAAACACTCTGCTATGAAAAGACAAGCTGGAAACACTCTGCTACGACAAGACAAACTGGAAACACTCTGCTACGACAAGACGAGCTGGAAACACTCTGGTACGACAAGACAAGCTGGAAACACTCTGGTACGACAAGACAAGACAAACTGGAAACACTCTGCTACGACAAGACAAGCTGGAAACACTCTGGTACGACAAGACAAGCTGGAAACACTCTGGTACGACAAGACAAGCTGGAAACACTCTGGTACGACAAGACAAACTGGAAACACTCTGGTACGACAAGACAAACTGGAAACACTCTGCTACGACAAGACAAGCTGGAAACACTGGTACGACAAGACAAGACAAACTGGAAACACTCTGGTACGACAAGACAAACTGGAAACACTCTGCTACGACAAGACAAGCTGGAAACACTCTGGTACGACAAGACAAACTGGAAACACTCTGGTACGACAAGACAAGACAAACTGGAAACACTCTGGTACGACAAAACAAACTGGAAACACTCTGCTACGACAAGACAAACTGGAAACACTCTGCTATGACAAGACAAGACAAGCTGGAAACACTCTGGTACGACAAGACAAGACAAACTGGAAACACTCTGCTACGACAAGACAAACTGGAAACACTCTGCTACGACA
Organism: Salvelinus alpinus; assembly: GCF_045679555.1. Classification (NCBI taxonomy): domain Eukaryota; kingdom Metazoa; phylum Chordata; class Actinopteri; order Salmoniformes; family Salmonidae; genus Salvelinus; species Salvelinus alpinus. The sequence goes on from NC_092095.1 coordinate 16,396,497, forward strand.
AGACAAACTGGAAACACTCTGCTACGACAAGACAAACTGGAAACACTCTGCTACGACAAGACAAACTGGAAACACTCTGCTACGACAAGACAAACTGGAAACACACTGGTACGACAAGACAAACTGGAAACACTCTGGTACGACAAGACAAACTGGAAACACTCTGGTACGACAAGACAAACTGGAAACACTCTGGTACAACAAGACAAACTGGAAACACTCTGGTACGACAAGACAAACTGGAAACACTCTGGTACGACAAGACAAACTGGAAACACTCTGGTACGACAAGACAAGCTGGAAACACTCTGGTACGACAAGACAAACTGGAAACACTCTGCTACGACAAGACAAACTGGAAACACTCTGGTACGACAAGACAAACTGGAAACACTCTGGTACGACAAGACAAACTGGAAACACTCTGCTACGACAAGACAAACTGGAAACACTCTGCTACGACAAGACAAACTGGAAACACTCTGCTATGACAAGACAAGACAAGCTGGAAACACTCTGGTACGACAAGACAAGCTGGAAACACTCTGCTACGACAAGACAAACTGGAAACACTCTGCTATGACAAGACAAGACAAACTGGAAACACTCTGGTACGACAAGACAAGCTGGAAACACTCTGCTACGACAAGACAAACTGGAAACACTCTGCTACGACAAGACAAACTGGAAACACTCTGCTACGACAAGACAAACTGGAAACACACTGGTACGACAAGACAAACTGGAAACACTCTGCTACGACAAGACAAACTGGAAACACTCTGCTACGACAAGACAAACTGGAAACACTCTGCTACGACAAGACAAACTGGAAACACTCTGGTACGACAAGACAAACTGGAAACACTCTGGTACGACAAGACAAACTGGAAACACTCTGCTACGACAAGACAAGACAAGACAAACTGGAAACACTCTGCTACGACAAGACAAACTGGAAACACTCTGGTACGACAAGACAAACTGGAAACACTCTGCTACGACAAGACAAGCTGGAAACACTCTGGTACGACAAGACAAGACAAACTGGAAACACTCTGGTACGACAAGACAAACTGGAAACACTCTGGTACGACAAGACAAGCTGGAAACACTCTGGTACGACAAAACAAACTGGAAACACTGCTACGACAAGACAAACTGGAAACACTCTGCTACGACAAGACAAGCTGGAAACACTCTGCTACGACAAGACAAGACTGGAAACACTCTGGTACGACAAGACAAACTGGAAACACTCTGGTACGACAAGACAAGCTGGAAACACTCTGGTACGACAAGACAAGCTGGAAACACTCTGGTACGACAAGACAAGCTGGAAACACTCTGGTACGACAAGACAAGCTGGAAACACTCTGGTACGACAAGACAAGCTGGAAACACTCTGGTACGACAAGACAAGCTGGAAACACTCTGGTACGACAAGACAAGCTGGAAACACTCTGGTACGACAAGACAAGCTGGAAACACTCTGGTACGACAAGACAAGCTGGAAACACTCTGGTACGACAAGACAAGCTGGAAACACTCTGGTACGACAAGACAAGCTGGAAACACTCTGGTACGACAAGACAAGCTGGAAACACTCTGGTACGACAAGACAAGCTGGAAACACTCTGGTACGACAAGACAAGACAAACTGGAAACACTCTGGTACGACAAAACAAACTGGAAACACTCTGGTACGACAAGACAAACTGGAAACACTCTGGTACGACAAGACAAACTGGAAACACTCTGGTACGACAAGACAAACTGGAAACACTCTGGTACGACAAGACAAACTGGAAACACTCTGGTACGACAAGACAAACTGGAAACACTCTTGTACGACAAGACAAGAAACTGGCAACAGACAAACACAAAACGCAGGTATAAATACACAGGGGATAATGGGGTAAATGGGAGACACCTGGTGGGGGCTGGAGACAAGCACAAGACATGTGAAACAGGGTGTGACAACTGTTATGAGGGGTGACTCTCTCTTACCCAGTACTCTGTAGTAGGAATGTGGCTGTGAGGGGTGACTCTCTCTTACCCAGTACTCTGTAGTAGGAATGTGGCTGTGAGGGGTGACTCTCTCTTACCCAGTACTCTGTAGTAGGAAGGGGGCTGAGAGAGAGAGTTGGTACCTCCCCAGTTTAGTCCAGCTGATGATCTGGCTGATGAGAGGCAGACCCTGTTTCAGCTGCAGACTGGAGTGGATGCTGGTCGGTACATAGGCACACACACTGTTACATGAAGCATCTAGAGATATAGGAGGAACAAGACTGATTAACACACACAGTTATCCAGACACATACACACTTAGCCTGGGAGATAAAGAGGTAAAGGTCAGTCAGGAGTAGTGTAGTCTGTTTCATTGCCGACCAGACGTAAAAGTCAGAGATGAACAGGGAGAGGACCCCTGCACAGGAACGAGAGAGAGATGGATGGATGGATGGAATGCTGATTTAGAAAGAGTGCCATGAAGCAATAGTGTAATGTTGTAGGGAGGTTAGAATACTTACACCATGTGAACGTTGGGTTCTCTCCCTACAACTGGCATCATGGGAAACGTGGCCAGAAACAAACACAGGACTCAGCTCACTGACCTAAATTACAGAGAGAGAGAGAGAGAGAGAGAGAGAGAGAGATGACACATTTACATTTTACAGTGCTTCGTACTCCTGCCATATTGCTTGCACGTATCCAGTCTTTTCAGATTTGTGCACATCGAAGAGGAAGGGGCTGAGAACTACAGTCGTGGCCAAAAGTTTTGAGAATGACACAAATTGTAACGGCTGTCAATGTCGTTCTCCTCCTCAGACGAGGAGGAGCATGGATCGGACCAAGATGCGGAGTAGGAGGTATTCATGATTTTAATGGCAAACCAACAAACACTACAAATAAACAAAACAACAAACGTGACTAACCTCCAACAGTCCTGTGTGGCCCAAACGCTAACACAGGAAACAAACACCCACAAAACACCAGTGAAACCCTGGCTGCCTTAGTATGACTCTCAATCAGAGACAAACGATACACACCTGTCTCTAATTGAGAATCATACCAGGCCGAACACAAAACCCAACATAGAAATACAAAACATAGACTGCCCACCCAACACTCACGCCCTGACCAATAAAGACATACAAAACAAGAGAAAACAGGTCAGGAACGTGACATAACCCCCCCCTTAAGGTGCAAACTCCGGGCGCACCAGCACAAAGTCTAGGGGAGGGTCTGGGTGGGCATCTGACCACGGTGGTGGCTCAGGCTCTGGGCGAGGTCCCCACCCCACCATAGTCACTCCCCGCTTCCGTATCCCCCTCCCAATGACCACCCTCCAACTCAACCCACCTAAATGAAGGGGCAGCATCGGGATAAGGGCCAGCACCGGGATAAGGGGCAGCAGCTCCGGGATAAGGGGCGGCAGCTCCGGGATAAGGGGCGGCAGCTCCGGGATAAGGGGCGGCAGCTCCGGGATAAGGGGCGGCAGCTCCGGGATAAGGGGCGGCAGCTCCGGACTGAGTGGCAGCTCATGACCGGAGGGCAGCTCATGACCGGAGGGCAGCTCATGACCGGAGGGCAGCTCATGACCGTAGGGCAGACGGATGGCTCAGACGGCGCTGGGCAGACAGATGGCTCAGACGGCGTTGGGCAGACGGATGGCTCAGACGGCGTTGGGCAGACGGATGGCTCAGACGGCGCTGGGCAGACGGATGGCTCAGACGGCGTTGGGCAGACGGGCAGTTCAGGCACCGCTGGGCAGACGGGCAGTTCAGGCACCGCTGGGCAGACGGCAGACTCTGGCCGGCTGAGACGCACAATAGGCCTGATGCGTGGTGCCGGAACTGGAGGTACCGGGCTGAGGGCACGCACCTCAGGGCGAGTGCGGGGAGGAGGAACAGGGCTCTGGAGATGCACTGGAAGCCTGGTGCGTGGTGTAGGCACTGGTGGTACTGGGCTGGGGCGGGAAGGTGGCGCCGGATATGCCGGACCGTGAAGGAGGACACGCGCTCTTGAGCACCGAGCCTCTCCAACCTTACCAGGTTGAATGGTCCCCGTAGCCCTGCCAGTGCGGCGAGGTGGAATAGCCCGCACTGGGCTATGCAGGCGAACCGGGGACACCACCTGTAAGGCTGGTGCCATGTACGCCGGCCCGAGGAGACGTACTGGAGGCCAGATACGTTGGGCCGGCTTCATGACATCCGGCTCGATGCCCAACCTAGCCCTCCCAGTGCGGCAAGGTGGAATAGCCCGCACTGGGCTAAGCACGCGTACTGGGGACACCGTGCGCTTTACCGCATAACACGGTTCTGACCAGTACGACGCCCTCTCACTCCACGGTAAGCCCGGGGAGTTGGCTCAGGTATCCAACCCGGCTTCGCCACACTCCCCTTTAGCCCCCCCCCCAAGAAATTTTTGGGTGAGCCTCTCGGGTTTCCAGCCACTCTGCCTTGCAAGCGCCTCATAATGCCGCCTCTCCGCTTTCGCTGCCTCCAGCTCCGCTTTGGGGCGGCGACACTCCACTAGCTGTGCCCAGGGTCCTTTACCGTCTAGGATCTCCTCCCAAGTCCATTCCTCTTCTCTCCATTGCTTTGGTTCTTGCCGTCCTTCTCCAATCCGCTTGGTCCTGGTTTGGTGGGTGTTTCTGTAACGGCTGTCAATGTCGTTCTCCTCCTCAGACGAGGAGGAGCATGGATCGGACCAAGATGCGGAGTAGGAGGTATTCATGATTTTAATGGCAAACCAACAAACACTACAAATAAACAAAACAACAAACGTGACTAACCTGCAACAGTCCTGTGTGGCCCAAACGCTAACACAGGAAACAAACACCCACAAAACACCAGTGAAACCCTGGCTGCCTTAGTATGACTCTCAATCAGAGACAAACGATACACACCTGTCTCTAATTGAGAATCATACCAGGCCGAACACAAAACCCAACATAGAAATACAAAACATAGACTGCCCACCCAACACTCACGCCTTGACCAATAAAGACATACAAAACAAGAGAAAACAGGTCAGGAACGTGACACAAATATTAATTTTCACAAAGTCTGCTGCCTCAGTTTGTATGATGGCAATTTGCATACACTCCAGAATGTTATGAAGAGTGATGAGATGAATTGCAATTATTTGCAAAGTCCCTCTTTGCCATGCAAATGAACTGAATCCCCAAAAATAATTTCCACTGCATTTCAGCCCTGCCACAAAAGGACCAGCTGACATCATGTCAGTGATTCTCTCATTAACACAGGTGTAAGTGTTGACGAGGACAAGGCTGGAGATCACTCTGTCATGCTGATTGAGTACGAATAACAGACTGGAAGCTTCAAAAGGAGGGTGGTGCTTCGAATCATTGTTCTTCCTCTGTCAACCATATTTACCTGCAAGGAAACACGTGCCGTCATCATTGCTTTGCACAAAAAGGGCTTCACAGGCAAGGATACTGCTGCCAGTAAGATTGAACCTAAATCAACCATTTATCGGATCATCAAGAACTTCAAGTAGAGCTTGTTCAATTGTTGTGAGGAAGGCTTCAGGGCGCCCAAGAAAGTCCAGCAAGCGCCAGGACCGTCTCCTAAAGTTGATTCAGCTGCGGGATCGGGGCACCACCAGTACAGAGCTTGCTCAGGAATGGGAGCAGGCAGGTGTGAGTGCATCTGCACACACAGTGAGGCGAATACTTTTGGAGGATGGCCTGGTGTCAAGAAGGGCAGCAAAGAAGCCACTTCTCTCCAGGAAAAACATCAGGGACAGACTGATATTCTGCAAAAGGTAGAGGGATTGGACTGCTGAGGACTGGGGTAAAGTCATTTTCTCTGATGAATCCCCTTTCCTATTGTTTGGGGCATCCGGAAAAAAGCTTGTCCGGAGAAGACAAGGTGAGCGCTACCATCAGTCCTGTGTCATGCCAACAGTAAAGCATCCTGAGACCATTCATGTGTGGGGTTGCTTCTCAGCTAAGGGAGTGGGCTCACTCACAATTTTGCCTAAGAACACAGCCATGATTAATGAATGGTACCAACACATCCTCCAAGAGCAACTTCTCCCAACCATCCAGGAACCGTTTGGTGACGAACAATGCCTTTTCCAGCATGATGGATCACCTTGCTATAAGGCAAAAGAGATAACTAAGTGGCTCAGGGAACAAAACATTGATATTTTGGGTCAATGACCAGGAAACTCTCCAGACCTTAATCCCATTGAGAACTTGTGGTCAATCCTCAAGAGGCGGGTGAACAAACAAAAACCCACAAATTCTGACAAACTCCAAGCATTGATTATGAAAGAGTGGGCTGCCATCAGTCAGGATGTGGCCCAGAAGGTAATTGACAGCATGCCAGGGCGGATTGCAGAGGTCTTGAAAAAGAAGGGTCAACACTGCAAATATTGACTCTTTGCATCAACTACATGTAATTGTCAATAAAAGCCTTTGACACTGATGAAATGCTTGTAATTATACTTCAGTATTCCATAGTAACATCTGACAAAAATATCTAAAGACACTGAAACTCAAAACTTTTGGCCACGACTGTACAAAACACTCCTAGTTTTACCTTGAACTTTCTGTAAAGGCCAAAGAAGAGGTGCTAAATACGGAACCAGCTACGAACAACAAGCCACTCCTAGACTTACTTTGGTCTTTCTGTAGAGACCAGAGAGGAGGTGCTAAATACGGAACCAGCTACGAACAACAAGCCACTCCTAGACTTACTTTGGTCTTTCTGTAGAGACCAGAGAGGAGGTGCTAAATACGGAACCAGCTACGAACAACAAGCCACTCCTAGACTTACTTTGGTCTTTCTGTAGAGACCAGAGAGGAGGTGCTAAATACGGGACTAGCTACGAACAACAAGCCACTCCTAGACTTACTTTGGTCTTTCTGTAGAGACCAGAGAGGAGGTGCTAAATACGGGACTAGCTACGAACAACAAGCCACTCCTAGACTTACTTTGGTCTTTCTGTAGAGACCAGAGAGGAGGTGCTAAATACGGGACTAGCTACGAACAACAAGCCACTCCTAGACTTACTTTGGTCTTTCTGTAGAGACCAGAGAGGAGGGGCCAGACAGAGAGAACATCCAGGCCTACGGTCAGCATGGACCGATGGAAGAAACTCACCACCTGGGGAGACTTTTACAAGAGCTCCAGTAGAAATGCAGATTCCATTGAATTGAGCCCTTCGTGAAATAGTTGCTGTATGATGGATGCTAACCGGAAGTTCAATCCCAAACGTGACCAGGACAAAGTAGCCAAAGCATTTACACAGTGGGAGCGAGCTGTACGAACAGAACCAAACCTGAAACACACACATGTGTAAGGTTGATAAACACTTTGTTATCATGACAAATGTAGTGCAACAGAATAAGTAAAATACCCTCCTTTCATCCATTCAATTCATAAAGCATGAGGGAACATCAGACAACTTCAAAGCAGAATAAACATGAAATGATCAAACGCTCCATTAAAATACAATTAAAATCCACATCAATCGTGTGTGTGTGTGTGTGTGGTGTGTGTGTGTGTGTGTGTGTGTGTGGTGTGTGTACTCACTCTTTGATGACAGAGTACCAGACAGGGATAGTCAGCATACAGGAGTATACAGGAGTATACAGCAGTAGACTTCTCTGGATCATCAGGAACATTCCAATCAGCAGCGTTGCACCCACACACACCCATCACATAGTTTTACCAGGCACCTACAACACACACACACACACACACACACACACACACACACACACACACACACACACACACACACACACACACACACACACACACACACACACACACACACACGTATAGAGGGCTTACACGTTCTGTCGTATAGAGTGCTTACTCGGCGGTCAGTTGTATAGAGGGCTTACTCGGTCAGTCGTATAGAGGGCTTACTCGGTCAGTCGTATAGAGGGCTTTCTCGGTCAGTCGTATAGAGGGCTTACTCGGTCATTCGTATAGAGGGCTTACTCGGTCAGTCGTATAGAGGGCTTACTCGGTCAGTTGTATAGAGGGCTTACTCGGTCAGTCGTATAGAGGGCTTACTCGGTCAGTCGTATAGAGGGCTTATTCGGTCAGTCGTATAGAGGGCTTACTCGGTCAGTCGTATAGAGGGCTTACTCGGTCAGTTGTATAGAGGGCTTACTCGGTCAGTCGTATAGAGGGCTTACTCGGTCAGTCGTATAGAGGGCTTACTCGGTCAGTTGTATAGAGGGCTTTCTCGGTCAGTCGTATAGAGGGCTTTCTCGGTCAGTCGTACAGAGACCTTACACGGTCAGTTGTACAGACAACCAGGGTTTGATACCCAGTGTACAGTACTTATAGATTCTTCATATTCCTGTAGTTGGATCAGAACCTTGGCCTCGTTGATAAACTCTGCCTGGCGTGACTCTGTCAGCAACCTGAGGGACAGACAGACCGGAGGACACACTGGAGTTACGCACGACTGGTCATGTCACTCTCTATATACGGGTTGAACTATAGAATGACCATAATATGTAGTAGTTCTATCTCTATGGTTGGTACTTACTGGTATGGAGTGAAGAGAAAGGATAATGTTGGTTGCTTTTTCTGAGCCATCTTCACCTGGAAACAGAGCAGAGTAGAGATGGTATATTAACAAATAAATGTGTTTATGTTATGCAGTGCCGATTTTAGCGTGTCAATCTTGGTTGGGCAAAAAACAAATGTATGCATGCCAGCAAAGCCACTACATTACACAACACAAATCAATACATTTATTGCACTATAGCGGTGACAAACGGTGCCCGCAACCTGTGAGAGCCTACATAAAGCTGTCCCAACAGCAGAGCCTAACACTGTTACACCTGGCTATCAGCAGAGGCTTGTCTGGCAGCGAAACAGTTCATTCAGCCTCATTTACTGCCTTTTAAAAAAACATAGCGGATATGGCTGACTTGCTGAAACAAATGTGGTTTCTACTGACAATTGAGATGTAAAGACTGTGGCATAAGGGAACGACGAACGGACAAGAGGCAGTCTGTAATTTCAATGAGTACATTAGTGAGCGAGCTAGGACGGAAGTTATCAATATAACTATTTGTTCAGCACTTTTAAAACGTACAGCAACAGAATTCAGAACATGGGCCGTTCTTACAGTGTTCTTCCTGTACACCAAGTCAGAACCGTGGGATAAATGAAGTGGGCATATAAGCAGACAATGAAAGCTCCTTCAATATTCAATGACTACATTTCTCTAAAACAGGCTATAGGCTACATGTGCACTAGCAAGTCAGAACAGTAGGCTAAGTTAAGAGGGGGAAAGGGACCAAATTATTAGGGTGTAGGAAATAAGGAAATAGAAAGAGAGTCCATCATTACTTTAAGACATGAAGGTCAGTCAATCAGGAAAATTTCAATTATTTGAGGCACATGGGCTACTAACAGCTTACTACACAACATACACTTAGTATTACTTTCTTAGCTACAGTATACATATCTCCCTGGCATATTACATCATTTATGCAGCAGCATACAAGACATTTTGGGACTCATCTTGTTGTGCTGTGCTCACTTGAACATGGAGGTGGCGCGGCGTTCCATCTTGTTGGCAAATTTTGTCATCAAAATTAGAATTTTCGAGCTCTCCTCATAGATTTTGCGGTGACGTAGTATCCCCATGAGTGACAGAACACTGAGCCAATTACAGCATAACTAGAGAACATTACCAACCCCTACGCTCCGTATTTTCCGCTGGCTGCCCCACCACGGAAAGCACTGAGCTAGGCTAAAACACCTGCATTTTAGAGCTGCCTTCCTCAGGAAAGAGTTTGTATGCGGCTTTATCAACAAACAAAAAAAATGTCACATTGTTTGCAAACTGATATGTGACACGTATTAAAGCCAAAATAACATGCAAAAGTTTGGACACACCTACTTATTCAAGGGTTTTTCTTTATTTTCACAGTTTTTTCTACATTGTCAAATAATAGCAAAGACATCAACACTATGAAATAACACATATGAAATCCTGTAGAAACCAAAAAAAGTGTTAAACAGATCAAAATATATTTGAGATTCTTCAAAGTAGCCACTCTGCCTTGATGACAGCTTTGCACATTCTTGGCATTCTTCTCAATCAGCTCCATGAGGTAGGCACCAGGAAGGCATTTTAATTAAAAGGTGTGCCTTGTTAAAAGTTCATTTGTGGAATTTCTTTCCTTCTTAATGCGTTTGAGCCAATCAGTTATGTCGTGACAAGGTAGGGGTGGTATACAGAAGATAGCCCTATTTGATAACAGACCAAGTCCATATTATGACAAGAACAGCTCAAATAAGGAAATAGAAAGACAGTCCATCATTACTTTAAGACATGAAGGTCAGTCAATCCGGAAAATTTCAAGAACTTGTCTCTTCAAGTGCAGTCACAAAAACCATGAAGCGCTATGATGAAACTGGCTCAAATGAAGACCTCTGCTGAAGACGATAAGTTCATTAGAGTCAACTGCTCCTCAGATTATAGCACAAATAAATGCTTCACAGTGTTCAAGTAACAGACATGTTCAGAGGAGACTGAGTGAATCAGGCCTTCATGGTCGAATTGCTGCAAAAAAAACACTACTAAAGGACACCAATAACTCTCTAATAAGAAGAAGAGACTTGCTTGGACCAAGAAACACGAGTAATGGACCTTAGACCGGTGGAAATCTGTCCTTTGGTTTTATTAGTCCAAATCTGAGACACAAATAAGGTAAACGGATGATCTACGCATGTGTTGTTCCCACTGTAAAGTGTGGACGAGGATGTGTGATGTTGTGGGGGTGCTTTGCTGGTGACACAGTCTGTGATTTATTTAGAATTCAAAGCACACTTAACCAGCATGGCTACCACAGCATTCTGCAGCGATACGCCATCCCATCTGGTTTGCGCTTAGTGGGACTATCATTTGTTTTTCAACAGGACAATGACCCAACACACCTCCAGGCTGTGTAAGGGCTATTTGACCAAGAGGGAGAGTGATGGAGTGCTGCATCAGATGACATATATATATCATTGTTTTTGCTAAACATTGCAAAGATACAGTTATGGGATGTGGGTGACTCACCACAGAGGTGAGACAGATAGGTGCTCCAATAAGAGATGACATCAAGTGTGCTACGGTATGTCTGCCTGTAACACACATCTAGCGTCAGACTGGGAACAGATCACTGTTGCTTTCTGACTATTTTCAACACAAAGAGGAAATACGTGGTTGTGACCTCATTAGTCATGGCCAAATGCTGTGAGGATACATTGGTGTCTCTCCTGATTGACATCAACCCTGCAGAGTCCCTCCAGCTGCCACTCTGACACCAATAGAGACATCAACATCATGTCAACATTATGACATTGTTATACAGGTAGAACAAATGATGGTTGGCGTATAGCATTACTACAGTTCAGAATCATACAATCTCTGACCAACTCTTCTAGAGAGGAACTTACATCTTCCTCAACGAGGACTATCCTGAAGCTGTGCTCCAGAAGAGGAAAGTACTTATCCCAGCCATGAAAGCTACCAGAGCGCATGGGGACATTGCTTACATCCGCTATGACAGGCTCATTGTCCACCCTCCCTCCAAAAAGCCTGGAAGGGATTAGCGAGCCAAGCCTGTGGGTTCGTATCTTCAACCCCACAGCACAAAATGTCACACCGTGATCTGTTTCACCTGTCCTTGTGCTTGTCTCCCCCCCTCCAGGGGTCACCCATCTTCCCCATTATCCCCTGGGTATTTATGCCTGTGTTTTCTGTCTGTCTGTGCCAGTTCGTCTTGTTCTGTCAAGTCAACCAGCGTGTTACTCTGTGCCTCTGCTTTTTCCTTTTCTCTGTTTTTTGCTAGTCCTCCCGGTTTTGATTCTTGCCTGCCTTGACTCTGAACCCGCATGCCTGACCATACTGCCTGCCTGACCATACTGCCTGCCCCGACCTCGAGCCTGCCTGACCATACTGCCTGCCTGACCATACTGCCTGCCCTGACCTCGAGCCTGCCTGACCATACTGCCTGCCCTGACCTCGAGCCTGCCTGACCATACTGCCTGCCCTGACCTCGAGCCTGCCTGCCACTCTATATCTCCTTGACTCTGAACCCGCATGCCTGACCATACTGCCTGCCTGACCATACTGCCTGCCCTGACCTCGAGCCTGCCTGCCTGACCATACTGCCTGCACTGACCTCGAGCCTGCCTGCCTGACCATACTGCCTGCCCTGACCTCGAGCCTGCCTGACCATACTGCCTGCCCTGACCTCGAGCCTGCCTGACCATACTGCCTGCTCTGACCTCGAGCCTGCCTGCCACTCTATATCTCCTGGACTCTGACCTTGTTATGATATTTTGCCTGTCCACTACCATTCTCTTGCCTACCCCTTGGATTATAATAAATATCAGAGACTCGTACCATCTGCCTCCCGTGTCTGCATCTGGGTTTTGCCCTGTGCCCTTATAGTACGAACTGGCCATGACAGACCCAGCAGACTTGGACCAGCTCCGTCACGCTGTCTCCCTGCAGGGAGCCACCATTGGGTGGCATGAGGAGCTACTGCTGGAAGTTTTGGAAGGGCTTCGTTCCCTAACGGAACACCACGACCAAAGGTTCAAGGTTATAATGGAGCGAATCAGTGAGTTAGCTCATAGGTAGCCTGCCACCTCTGAGACCTCCCAACCACCCAGTAACCTGTCTACTATCAGTGGTGGGTTTGTACAGCCTACCCCGGCTCCCCGAGTACCCCGCTTACCACCTCCGGAGCGATATTCTGGAGATCCTGAAGGGGTTTTCTTTCTCGGTGTTCCCTTATTTTTGAGCCATCTTCGTTCCCTTCGGACCTGTCAAAGATAGCATATATTATTACGCTAATGTCGGGAAGGGTGCTCTCCTGGGTGATGACTGTTTGGGAGCAACAATCCGCCATTTGTCGTCATCTGGAAGATTTCATGGCAGAGGTGAGGAAGGTGCTCGATTCTCCGGTATTCTGGAGAGAGGCGGCCTGAAAACTACTTGAATTACTTCAAGACTCCCGTAGTATGGCAGACTACACAGTAGATTTTCACACGTTGGCTGCCGAGAGTGCCTGGAATCCGGAGTCCCTATTTGATACCTTCCTTCACGGACTTTCAGAGGACATAAAAGATGAGCTAACAGCTCGGGAGTTACCGCTGGGCCTCGGTTCCCTTATCACCCTTACTCTTAGGATTGATGGGCGTCTACGGGAACGCAGGAGTGAGAGGAGGTCTGGTCTTGGGCACACTCGTTCATCCGCTGCTGCTCGTTCATCTCCAAAGGAATACGGAAGTCCCCGAATGCTGTATTTCCGAGAAGACACGAAGCCACCCGAGTTCCCTCGAGAATCATCGGCGACAGGTGAGTCAGATACACTGGAACCTATGCAACTGGGCAGAGCTAGATTATCACCTAGGGAACATTCACACAGGCTAAGTTCACAACAGCTATCTGTACTGTGGGGCTGCGGGACAATATATAGCCACCTGCCCGGTTAAGAGACCTATTTCTTTAGTTATTAAAAGTACTCTGGTGAGCCTGACTGGGAATCCTCTAATTTCCATCAACCGCATCTCCTGTATTTGAATGGTGCTGTATCTCTGTGTCCGTCTATCTCCTGTATTTGAATGGTGGTGTATCTCTGTGTCATCTATCTTCTGTATTTGAATGGTGGTGTATTGTACATGTTTCTTTACCTTTGGCACACATGGGCAGGATGTCAGGGCTGCCTCAGCGCCAGGTGTGTCTGCTCTCATTGAACACGGAGTCAAAATCTACTGGGGTTCTCCTTCCAGCCTACACACACACACACACACACACACAGATGATCAACTCAGCATGAGTAAAAAAATAAAGAAGTAAATTACTGACAGTCACACACAAACCCCCTACCATCTCACTGTACACACACAGACCTTCAGCAGCAATGCTGACATCTTCATAGAGCCCAGCGATCAGAGTAACGTGGCCGGGGCCGAGACACCCCAACATGCCCTTCCCTTTATTACACTCCTGATAGAACACATGCACACTTTTTGAGAAATAATGCATACACACAAGCAAACAGATTATCTCTATCTCTCTTTCTCTTACACACACATACACCACACACACTACCTGGCCACCTCCATCCCACAAACCATCCACACACACATGCACACTTCCACACAGCGAGTTCATCTGAAGGACGTCAACAGTGAAGAGGCGACTCCAGGACGCTAGCCTTCCAGGCAGAGTTGCAAAGACAAAGCCATCTCAGACTGGCCAATAAAAATAAAAGATGGGCAAAAGAACACAGACACCGGACAGAGGAACTCTGCCTAGACGACCAGCATCCAGGAGTCACCTCTTCACTGTTGACGTTGAGACTGGTGTTTTGTTGGTACTATTTAATGAAGCTGCCAGTTGAGGACTTGTGAGGCATCTGTTTCTCAAACTAGACACTCTAATGTACTTATCCTCTTGCTCAGTTGTGCACCGGGGCCTCCCACTCCTCTTTCTATTCTGGTTAGAGCCAGTTAGTGCTGTTCTGTGAAGGGAGTAGTACACAGCGTTGTACGAGATCTTCAGTTTCTTGGCAATTTCTCGCATGGAATAGCCTTCATTTCTCAGAACAAAAATAGACTGACGAGTTACAGAAGAAAGGTCTTTGTTTCCGGCCATTTTGAGCCTGTAATCGAACCCACAAATGCTGATGCTCCAGATACACAACTAGTCTAAAGAAGGCCAGTTGTATTGCTTCTTTAATCAGGACAACAGTTTTCAGCTGTGCTAACATAATTGCAAAAGGGTTTTCTAATGATCAATTAGCCTTTAAAAATGATCAACTTGGATTACCTAACACATCGTGCTATTGGAATACAGGAGTGATGGTTGCTGATAATGGGCCTCTGTACGCCTATGTAGATATTCCATAAAAAATCTGCAGTTTCCACTACAATAGTCATTTACAACATTATCAATGTCTCCACTATATTTCTGATCAATGTTATGTTATTTTAATGGACAAAAGAATTGCTCTTCTTTCAAAAACAAGGACATTTCTAAGTGACCCCAAACTTTTGAACGGTAGTGTACATGGACCAGAAGTCCAACCAGGAAGAACATCATCATCCTCATGATGTAGGCTGGGTGCTGGGAAGACCTCCAAGGTCCTGGAGAGAGAGGGAGGGAGAGAAGAGAAAAGTGGGGATACAGACTTTAGATAATCTCTTGTGGCCATATGGCTCTGAGTCAGAGCTACTGCCCAGTCATACACTGTCAGAAACTCTACCTAGCACATCCATTCACTAGAACACAAATGATCCACATGTTAACAACAACAGATGCGCTAAACAGAATTAAAATCTGACCTTTCGCAACACTTTCTTATTTCAGATCCAACCACACAAGTCGGTGGCAATCTGGTTACTTGTATTTTTTAACCAGGTAGGCCAGTTGAGAACAAGTTCTTATTTACAACTGCGACCTGGCTAAGATAAAGCAAAGCAGTGCGACAAAAAAACAACAACACAGAGTTACACATCGCAGTCAATAACACAATAGAAAATCTGTATACAGTCTGTGCAAATGAAGTAAGGAGGTAAGGCAATAAATAGGCCATAGTGGCGATGTAATTACAATGGGAGTGATAGATGTGCAGATGAGGATGTGCAAGTAGAAATACTGGTGTGCAAAAGCAATATGAGGATGAGGTACATAGTTGGTTGGATGGACTATTTACAGATGGGCTGTGTACAGCTGCGATCGGTAAGCTGCTCTGACAGCCGATGCTTGAAGTTAGTGAGGAAGATATGTCTCCAGTCATTGGCAGCAGAGAACTGGACGGAAAGGCGGACAAAGGAAGTTTTGGCTTTGGGGATGACCAGTGAAGTTTATTTGCTGGAGAGCGTGCTACGGGTGGGTGTCGCTATGGTGACCAGTGAGCTGAGATAAGGCAGAGCTTTACCTAGCAAAGACTTATAGATGACCTGGAGCCAGTGGGTTTGGCGATGAATATGTAGTGAGGACCAGCCAACGAGAGCATACAGGTCGCATTGGTAGGTAGTATATGGGGCTTTGGTGACAAAACGGATGGCACTTTGATAGACTGCATCCAATTTGCTGAGTAGAGTGTTGCAGGCTATTTTGTAAATGTAAATACAATGTATTTTTACATTGTAAATGTAATGCAGTTACTTTTCTGTCATTCTGGCTGCACTTTTTGACGACTACGGCTAACTGTATGCCGTAGTTGGCTAGCTAGCAAGCAAGGGATAAGAATGTTGGAATGTTGGCAATGGAACACTTAGAACAAACACGTCCATAGATACAGAACAAAAAGACTGAACGACTGGGTCGCGTCCATAGATACAGAACAAAAAGACTGAACGACTGGGTCGTGTCCATAGATACAGAACAAAAAGACTGAACGACTGGGTCGCGTCCATAGATACAGAACAAAAAGACTGAACGACTGGGTCGCGTCCATAGATACAGAACAAAAAGACTGAACGACTGGGTCGCGTCCATAGATACAGAACAAAAAGACTGAACGACTGGGTTGCGTCCATAGATACAGAACAAAAAGACTGAACGACTGGGTCGCGTCCATAGATACAGAACAAAAAGACTGAACGACTGGGTCGCGTCCATAGATACAGAACAAAAAGACTGAACGACTGGGTCACGTCCATAGATACAGAACAAAAAGACTGAACGACTGGGTCGCGTCCATAGATACAGAAGAAAAAGACTGAACGACTGGGTCGCGTCTCTAGCAACCTTAGATTTGTGTTTCAGACTATCTATTGTGGAAGGATGAAATAGTATGAATAAATTAATCAAAATAACGTTTTTATGAAAACGTGTCAATGATTATTTGAACATGTTGGTAACCTGTTGTATAAAAGTGATGCCCTTGAAGCCGGTGTTTGGAGGATATATTGGCACAATTTACTTGCTGGAGATGAACAACACCACTGCCAATATATCCTCCAAACACCAGCTTCTCTGACGTTATCACTTAAATAGAGAACATAGAACAGATCTACCACTTCTTAGACTTACTTTCAATGAGAATGACTGATCTATAACTCAAATTCATATGTGAATTTGGTCGGGTCACCCAAAAAGTGACATATTGCAGCTTTAAATTATTAGGGGAGGGTTTGGCACGGGTAGACCATCATTGTAAAATAAGAATTTGTTCTTAACTGACTTGCCAAGTTAAATAAAGGTTAAATAAAATGTTTTCATAATAACGGTCCAATGCAAGAATAAAGAGGGGTTCCTGCAGACGCAGAAATGATCACATGCAGGAACGCCCCGAATTGCCGCCCACCCTTCTCGTGGTTTCTTTTTAACCTCTCCCGTATCCAATCTAATCCCACTATTCAATGAAGGAGGCGGGTGCTGGAATGCCATTCAACAAAACCCTTCCCTGCATTCATCCCCTTTCATGCTGATTGGGGAAGGAAGGGCTGATAGCTTAAAATTGTACCCCTCTTCCTGGACGGATGGCTATCTAGGTTAAATCTTCATATTAGAAAAATGGCGGCGGGTAGCGTCAACCCGTTTAATCTGAGCGATTCTGAAGATGAGGCAGAGCAGAGACCAGAGGACGGGGTTGATGCCGAAAGGAGCCTTAGCGATGGAGCGCCAGGGCTCCTGTCCAACAACCCCTTCTCCCCGCAGGCGGACGCCGAGCCCCTGGCCCTTCTGCTGTCCAGCACCCGGACCAGCCCAAGTGTGGAAGGCATCTCGGCAGCGGCCGCAGATGCCGCAATGGCAAGCGGCTTGGCAGAGACTCGGGTATCTGTAGATGTGATTGCTGCTCAGCTAATACGGGATCAATACATCCTCACCGCTCTTGAATTTCATACCGAATTGTTGGAGTCCGGGAGGGAGCTTCCCCGGTTGCGGGATTATTTCTCCAACCCGGGCAATTTCGAGAGGCAAAGCGGCACTCCACCAGCTTGTAAAGACCAAGGACTGGGGCCAGGTGGACCGCTAAGTAAGTCAATAGCTATTTGCTAATTTATAACCAAAATGCGTTATAATTTAGATGGCTTTATGTGCTAGCTAGTTAGCAGACAGCCTGTTATTCAATGGGGAAACAATGTTGGCACTGTGCTTGTCAGCCGACATTGCTCTGGCTATGCAGAATAAACGAAATTCGATACGACACCTGTCTTTCTCTCTCGCTAGCTAACTAGATTAGACAATAGCAATGGAAACAACGGATAATTTACTAATTATACAGAGTTAGCTCACCTACCCGTGTTAGCGTGTGAAAAGAGTTTCTCTCCTAGGTGCCAGCTGGCTTGGAACAGATGGAAGCAAATCAAATCAAATGTGTTACATGCTTCGTAGACAACAGGTGAAAGCTAACAGTGAAATACTTACTTATGGGTCCGTTTCCAACAATGTAGAGTTAAAGATAATACAAAACATTTTAATTAAGAATAGAAATAGTGACACGGTGAATAACGAGTAAAAATAACATGGCTGTATATAGGAAGGAGAAGAAAAATAAATACATCGATGTGCAGGGGAGCAAGGCAACTGAGGTAGTTATGTACTGTACATATAGGTAGGGCTAAAGTGACTAGCAGCAGTGTGTGTGGCTTCAGTATGCATGTGTGTGCATGTTATGTGTGTGTTGGGGTGTCAGTGTGTGGGTAGAGTCCAGTGTGTGTGCATAGTCAATGCAAGGGAGTTTGTGCTTAAAAAGGTCCATGCAGGCTGTCCAGGTAGCCATTTGATTAGCTAATTAGCAGTCTTGTTTAGAACGCTTATGGCGTGGGGGTAGAAGCTGTTCGGGTTCCTGTTGGTTCCACTTGCCCTGCGGTAGCAAAGAGAACAGTCTGTGGCTGGAGTCTTTGACAGTTGTTTTGGGCATTCATCTGACACCGCCTGGTATAGAGGTCCTGGATGGTAGGGAGCTTGGCTCCAGTGAGGTATTGGTCTGTACCCACTACCCTTTAGCGCCAAGCAGTTGCCATACCAAGCGGTGATGCAGCCAGTCAGCATGTTCTTGATTGTGCAGCTGTTGAACTTTTTGAGGATCTGAGGGCCCATGCAAAATCATTTCAGCCTCCTGAGGGGGAAGAGGCGTTGTCGTGCCCTCTTCACTACTGTGTTGGTGTGTGTGGACCATGATAGATCCTTAGTGATGTAGACACAGCCTGTCGATGTGAATGGAGGCGTGCTTGGCACTCCATTTCCTGTAGTCCACGAACCAGAATAGTGGTGACTATGAATAGCTAGCTGGCGACCTGAAAAGGCCCATCAGACAACCTTCTTTATACCAGTCTAGTAATTGAGATATTTGCATATTGGCGTCATGTAGGCTGCTGCTGAAGATACAGGCTACTCAAACACTAACTAGGCCTATCTCTCTTCTCTCTAACTGCCTGTAGCTGTCATTATCTGCCTATACAGTGCCTTCAGAAAGTATTCATACCCCTTGATTTATTCCACATTTATTTGTTTTATAGACTGAATTCTAAAATAAATAAAACAAATTCTCACCCATCTACACACAATACCCCATAATGGCAAAGTGAAAACATGTTTTTAGACATGTTTGCATATTTAGTGAAAAATTAAATACAGAAATATCACATTTACATACAGTACCAGTCAAAGGTTTGGACACACCTACTCATTCAAGGGTTTTAATTTATTTTGGCTATTTTCTACATTGTAGAATATTAGTGAAGACATCAAAACTATGAAATAACACATGGAATCATGACGTAACCAAAACATGGTTAAATAAATATTTTATATTTGAGATTCTTGATGACAGCTTTGCACACTCTTGGCATTCTCTCAACCAGCTTCATGAGGTAGTCACCTGGAATGCATTTCAATTTTTTTTATTTTTTTTAAATTTTATTTCACCTTTATTTAACCAGGTAGGCTAGTTGAGAACAAGTTCTCATTTGCAACTGCGACCTGGCCAAGATAAAGCATAGCAGTGTGAACAGACAACAACACAGAGTTACACATGGAGTAAACAATAAACAAGTTAATAACATGGTAGAAAAAAAGAGAATCTATATACAATGTGTGCAAAAGGCATGAGGAGGTAGGCAATACATCGAATAATTACAATTTAGCAGATTAACACTGGAGTGATAAATCATCAGATGATCATGTGCAAGTAGAGATACTGGTGTGCAAAAGAGCAGAAAAGTAAATAAATAAAAGCAGTATGGGGGTGAGGTAGGTAAATTGGGTGGGCTATATACCGATGGACTATGTACAGCTGCAGCGATCGGTTAGCTGCTCAGATAGCAGATGTTTAAAGTTGTTGAGGGAGATAAAAGTCTCCAACTTCAGAGATTTTTGCAATTCGTTCCAGTCGCAGGCAGCAGAGAACTGGAAGGAAAGGCGGCCAAATGAGGTTTTGGCTTTAGGGATGATCAGTGAGATACACCTGCTGGAGCGCGTGCTACGGGTGGGTGTAGCCATCGTGACCAGTGAACTGAGATAAGGTGGCACTTTACCTAGCATAGCCTTGTAGATGACCTGGAGCCAGTGGGTCTGAGGACGAACATGTAGCGAGGGCCAGCCGACTAGGGCATACAGGTCGCAGTGGTGGGTAGTATATGGGGCTTTGGTGACAAAACGGATGGCACTGTGATAAACTGCATCCAGTTTGCTGAGTAGAGTATTGGAAGCTATTTTGTAGATGACATCGCCGAAGTCGAGGATCGGTAGGATAGTCAGTTTTACTAGGGTAAGTTTCGCGGCGTGAGTGAAGGAGGCTTTGTTGCGAAATAGAAAGCCGACTCTAGATTTGATTTTGGATTGGAGATGTTTGATATGAGTCTGGAAGGAGAGTTTGCAGTCTAGCCAGTGTCGTGGAAATTTCCTGTATTACTCAATAAAGAGAAAGAGAGAGCCAACCACACACAAGTCAGAGTTAAATTATATATTCCATCTTTAATATATATACAAGCTTCACCAAAGCCCTTTATGACTCTCAGATCAATTCAGTGTCTATAAATGAATTCTCTGAGAGTCCTTACAAAACAATTCTTAGTTTCATTTATAGCCAAGATACACCCCTCTCAACTTACAAAGAATCCTTTACCCGAAAGAAGAGTATCCTATCGCTAGACAGCATCAGCTATAAATCATCGTTCAGTTTGATCTCCCAAGACCAGGTTTAAATCTCATGCTTGATACTTCAATGTCTACCAAAACATTACCTCATCCAATGGCATATATCAATTGTCATTTCTAGATACTCCCAAACCTGGACAAACTCAAAATCAGACAGTGAGCCCCTTAGGTCAAATACTAGGTCAAGATAAGGGCAACCTCAGAGGGGACATACAATGGTTCCAAACACGGCCAAACTCCTTCCCCCTATGAGAAAAGTAGGGAGTGACTGGCGTACAGACATTATATGAGATAACTAACTGGTTCCCCAATTAATAACTCCATCACAAGGTTTAGGAATAATTACATAACAACGTTCCCATAAGAAACCAACGTTCCACTCTGTCCTCCCCCCTTCTGATATTCTACTTTGCACCACATGGTTTAACAGATACATTGACATATGAAGACAAGCCTGACCTCTCCCCTCTCTGGCCCCAAGTTACCAATCCCTAGCTCAGAAGATTCTAATGAAAAGTATCTCACAAGCATATGATGAAAATAACATCTTATCTATCTATGTTACTTAGCTGATTCTGCCACGACACCAGACACCTAGGTACTTATAGATTTCCACATATGTCCACAATTAACAGATGTGCCTAGTTAAAAGTTAATTTGTGGAATTTCTTTCCTTCTTAATGCGTTTGAGCAAATCAGTTGTGTTGTGACAAGGTAAGGATGGTATACAGAAAATACAGTAGCCCTATTTGGTAAAAGACCAAGTCCATATTATGGCAAGAACAGCTCAAATAAGCAAAGAGAAACAACATTCCGTCATTACTTTAAGACATGAAAGTCAGTCAAAACGGAACATTTCAAGACCTTAGAAAGTTTCAAGTGCAGTCGCAAAAACCATCGAGCTCTGATGAAACTGGCTCTCATGAGGACCACCACAGGAAAGGAAGACCCAGAGTTACCTCTGCTGCAGAGGATAAGTTCATTAGAGTTACCAGCATCAGAAATTGCAGCCCAAATAAATGCTTCAGAGTTCAAGTAACAGACACATCTCAACATCAACTGTTCAGAGGAGATTGCGTGAATCAGGCCTTCATGGTCGAATTGATGCAAAGAAACCACTACTAAAGGACACCAATAATAAGAAGAGACTTGCTTGATCTAAGAAACACGAGCAATGGACATAAGACCGGTTGAAATCTGTATTTTAATCTGAGTCCAAATTTAGGATTTTTGGTTTGAACCCCACCGTGAAACATGGAAGAGGAGGAGTTGTGGGGGTGATTTGCTGGTGACACTGTCAGTGATTGATTTATTTAGAATTCAAGGCACACTTAACCAGCATGGCTACCACAGCATTCTGCAGCGAGAACGACCATCCCATCTGGTTTGCGCTTAGTGGGACTATCATTTTGTTTTTCAACAGGACAATGACCCAACGCACCTCCATGATGTGTAAGGGCTATTTGACCAAGAAATAGCCCACCCAATTTACCTACCTCACCCTCCCCATACTGCTTTTATTTCCTTTTCTGCTTTTTTTTGCACACCAGTATCTCTACTTGCACATGATCATCTGATGATTTACCACTCCAGTGTTAATCTGCTAAATTGTAATTATCTGATTTATTGCCTACCTCCTCATGCCTTTTGCACACATTGTATATAGATTCTCTTTTTTTTCTTTTTTTCTACCATGTTATTGACTTGTTTATTGTTTACTCCATGTGTAACTCTGTGTTGTTGTCTGTTCACACTGCTATGCTTTATCTTGGCCAGGTCGCAGTTGCAAATGAGAACTTGTTCTCAACTAGCCTACCTGGTTAAATAAAGGTGAAATAAAAAAATAAAAAAATAAAAAGATGGAGAGTAATGAGTGCTGCATCAGATGACCTGGCCTCCACAATCACCCGACCTCAACCCAATTGAGATGGTTTGGGATGAGTTGAACCGCAGAGTGATGGAAAAGCAGCCAAGAAGTGCTCGGCATATGTGGGAACTCCTTCAAGACTGTTGAAGCTGGTTGAGAGAATGCCAAGTGTGCAAAGCTGTCAAAGGCAAAGGGTGTCTACTTTGAAGAATCTAAAATATATTTTGACTTGTTTAACACTTTCTTTTGGTTACTACATGGTTCCATATGTGTTATTTCATAGTTTTGATATCTTCACTATTATTCTACAATGTAGAAAATAGTAAAAATAAAGAAAAACCCTTGAATGAGTAGGTGTGTCAAACTTTTGACTGGTACTGTAAGTATTCCCACCCCTGAGTCAATACTTTGTAGAAGCACCTTTGGCACCAATTACAGCATTCAGTTTTTCTGTGTAAGTCTCTTGAGTTTTCCACACCTGGATTGTGCAACATTTGCCCATTTTTATTTGTTTCAAAATGTTCAAGCTCTGTCTAATTGGTTGTTGATCATTGCTAGACAGGTCTTGCCATATATTTTCAAGCAGATTTAAGTCCACACTGTAACTCGGCCACCCAGCAACATTCACCGTCTTCTTGGTAAGCAACTTCTGTGTAGATTTGGCCTTGTGTTTTAGGTTATTCATCTGGTGAAAAGTCATTTAATCTCCCAGTGTCTGGTGGAAAGCAGACTGAAATCGCCTGTGCTTAGCTCCATTACATGTATTTTTTTATCCTGAAAACCTCCCCAATCCTGAAATGATTACAAGCATACCATAACATGATGCAGTCACCACTATTCTTGAAAATATGGAGAGTGGTACTCTAATGTGTTGTATTGGATTTGCCCCAAACATAACACTTTGTATTCAGGACAAATAGTTTTTTGCAGTATTACTTTAACCTCTCTTGGGTACGTGAGACGTTAGCGTACCACCTCTTCAACAGCCAGTGAAACTGCTGGGCGCCAAATTCAAATACAGAAACACTCATTATAAAAATATAGAAAACAAAACATATTTTACATAGGTTTAAAGATGAACTTCTTGTGAATCCAACCACGGTGTCAGATTTAAAAAATGCTTTACGGCGAAAGCATACCATACAAGTATTTGAAAACATAGCCCACTAGACAATTCGTTACAAACAGTAACCAGCCAAGTAGAACAGTTACACAAGTCAGAAATAGAGATAAAATGTATCTCTTTGATGATCTTCATATGGTTGCACTCAGCAGACATTAATTTACTCAATAAATGTTCCTTTTGTTCGATAAAGTCTCTTTATATCCAAAAACCTCAGTTTCGTTCGTTTTCTTCAGTAATCCACAGGCTCAAACGCAGTCAAAACAGGAAGACAAAAAAATCCAAATTGTATCTGTAAAGTTCATAGAAACATGTCAAACGATGTTTATATTCAATCCTCAGGTTGTTTTTAGCCTAAATTCTCGATAATATTTCAACCGGACAATAACGTCGTCAATATAAAAGGTAAACAAGAAAGGCACTCTCTCGGTCGCGCGCATGAAAAAGCTCTGTGACACTTTAGGGTCCATTCAGACTGCTCTTACTTCCTAATTTTTCAGAATACAATCCTGAAACAATTTCTAAAGACTGTTGACATCTGGTGGAAGGCATAGAAACTGCAATTTGAGTCCTAAGTCAATGGATACTGTAATGGCATTGAATAGAAAACTACAAAACCAACAACAACAAAAAACTTCCTGAAAGGATTTTTCTCAGGTTTTCGCCTGCCAAATCAGTTCTGTTATACTCACAGACACTATTTTAACAGTTTTGGAAACTTTAGAGTGTTTCTATCCAAATCTACCATGCATTTCATCCAAAATTCTGAATGCTGCCCCCTACACTAGAGAAGTTAATACCTTGTTGCAAACAGGATGCACACTTCCTCCTTTTTCACTCGGTCAATTAGGTTAGTATTGTGGAGTAACTACAATGTTGTTGATCCGTCCTATGTTTTCTACTATCACAGCCTTTAAACTCTGCAACTGTTTTATAGTCATCATTGGCCTCATTGTGAAATACCTGAGTGGTTTCCTTTCTTCTCCAGCAACTGAGTTAGGAAGGATGCCTGTATCTTTGTAGTCAAGTGTAATTAATAACTTTACCATGCTCAAAGGGATATTCAATGTTTCCTTTGGTAAAAAAAAAATCTACCAATTTGTTCCCTTTGTGGCGCATTGGAAAAGATCCTTGGTCTTTGTGGTTTAAATCTGTGTTTGAAATGCACTGCTCAACTGAGGGACCTTCCAGATAATTGTATGTGTGGGGTACAGAGATGAGGCAGTCATTCATAAATCATGTTAAACACCATTATTGCACACAATCCATGCATCTTATTATGTGACTTAAGTACATCTTTACTCCTGAACTTATTTAGGTTTGCCATAACAAAGGGGTTGAATACTTATTCACTCAAGACATTTCAGCTTTTCATTAACTAATTTGTAATAATTTCAAACATAAGTCCCTCTCTTTTTAACATTATCCGCCGCAATTGTTGCAACCCCTATTACCAGTCTGTTCAACCTCTCTTTCATATCGTCCAAGATCCCTAAATATTGGAAAGCTGCCGTGGTCATACCCCTTTTCAAAGGGGGTGACACTCTGGACCCAAACTGTTATAGACCTATATCCATCCTGCCCTGCCTTTCTAAAGTCTTTGAAAGCCAAGTTAATAAACAGATCACTGACCATTTTGAATCCCACCGTACCTTCTCCGCTGTGCAATCCGGTTTCCGAGCTGGTCACGGGTGCACCTCAGCCACGCTCAAGGTACTAAACGATATAACTGCCATCGATAAAAGACAGTACTGTTCAGCCGTCTTCATCAACCTGGCCAAGGCTTTCAACTTTGTAAATCACCGTATTCTTATCGGCATACTCAACAGCCTTGGTTTCACATATGACTGCCTCGCCTGGTTCACCAACTACTTCTCAGACAGAGTTCAGTGTGACAAATCGGAGGGCCTGTTGTCCGGACCTCTGGCAGTCTCTATGGGGGTACCACAGGGTTCAATTCTCGGGCCGACTCTTTTCTCTGTATATATCAATGATGTCGCTCTTGCTGCAGGTAATTCTCTGATCCACCTCTACGTAGACGACACCATTCTGTATACATTTGGCCCTTCTTTGGACACTGTGTTAACAACCCCCCAAACGAGCTTCAATGCCATACAACACTCCTTCCGTGGCCTCCAACTGCTCTTAAACGCTAGTAAAACTAAATGCATGCTCTTCAACCGTTCACTACCCGCACCACCCGACTAGTATCACTACTCTGGACGGTTCTGACTTAGAATATGTGGACAACTATAAATACCTAGGTGTCTGGCTAGACTGTAAACTCTCCTTCCAGACTCATATTAAACATCTCCAATCCAAAATTACATCTAGAATCGGCTTCCTATTTTGCAACAAGGCCTCCTTCACTTACGCCGCCAAATATACCCTCGTAAAACTGACTATCCTACCGATCCTCGACTTCGGCGATGTTATTTACAAAATAGCCTCCAACACTCTACTCAGCAAACTGAATGCAGTCTATCACAGTGCCATCTGTTTTGCCACCAAAGCCCCATATACCACCCACCACTGCGACCTGTATGCTCTCATCGGCTGGCCCTCGCTGCATATTCGTCGTCAGACCCACTGGCTCCAGGTCATCTGTAATTCTTTGCTAGGTAAACCTCTGCCTTATTTCAGCTCACTGGTCACCATAACAACACCCACCCGTAGCACGCGCTCTAGCAGGTATATCTCACTGGTCACCATAACAACACCCACCCGTAGCACGCGCTCCAGCAGGTATATCTCACTGGTCACCATAACACCCAGCCGTAGTACGCGCTCCAGCAGGTATATCTCACTGGTCACCATAACAACACCCACCCGTAGCACGCGCTCCAGCAGGTATATCTCACTGGTCACCATAACAACACCCACCCGTAGCACGCGCTCCAGCAGGTATATCTCACTGGTCACCATAACAACACCCACCCGTAGCACGCGCTCCAGCAGGTATATCTCACTGGTCACCATAACAACACCCACCCGTAGCACGCGCTCCAGCAGGTATATCTCACTGGTCACCATAACAACACCCACCCGTAGCACGCGCTCCAGCAGGTATATCTCACTGGTCACCATAACAACACCCACCCGTAGCACGTGCTCCAGCAGGTATATCTCACTGGTCACCATAACAACACCCACCCGTAGCACGCGCTCCAGCAGGTATATCTCACTGGTCACCATAACAACACCCACCCGTAGCACGCGCTCCAGCAGGTATATCTCACTGGTCACCATAACAACACCCACCTGTAGTACGCGCTCCAGCAGGTATATCTCACTGGTCACCATAACAACACCCACCCGTAGCACGTGCTCCAGCAGGTATATCTCACTGGTCACCATAACAACACCCACCCGTAGCACGCGCTCCAGCAGGTATATCTCACTGGTCACCATAACAACACCCACCCGTAGCACGCGCTCCAGCAGGTATATCTCACTGGTCACCATAACAACACCCACCCGTAGCACGCGCTCCAGCAGGTATATCTCACTGGTCACCATAACAACACCCACCCGTAGCACGCGCTCCAGCAGGTATATCTCACTGGTCACCATAACAACACCCACCCGTAGCACGCGCTCCAGCAGGTATATCTCACTGGTCACCATAACAACACCCACCCGTAGCACGCGCTCCAGCAGGTATATCTCACTGGTCACCATAACAACACCCACCCGTAGCACGCGCTCCAGCAGGTATATGTCACTGGTCACCATAACAACACCCACCCGTAGCACGCGCTCCAGCAGGTATATCTCACTGGTCACCATAACAACACCCACCCGTAGCACGCGCTCCAGCAGGTATATCTCACTGGTCACCATAACAACACCCACCCGTAGCACGCGCTCCAGCAGGTATATCTCACTGGTCACCATAACAACACCCACCCGTAGCACGCGCTCCAGCAGGTATATCTCACTGGTCACCATAACAACACCCACCCGTAGCACGCGCTCCAGCAGGTATATCTCACTGGTCACCCCCAAAGCCAACACCTCCTTTGTTTGCCTTTCCTTTCAGTTCTCTGCTGCCAGTGACTGGAACGAATTGCAAGATTCGCTGAAGTTGGACACTTATTTCTCCCTCTAACTTTAAACATCGGCTATCTGAGCAGCTAAACGATCGCTGCAGCTGTACATAGTCCATCTGTGAATAGCCCATCCAATCTACCTACCTCATCCCCATATTGTTTATTAATTTACTTTTCTGCTCTTTTGCACATCAGTATTTCTACTTGCACATCATCATCTGCACATCTATCACTCCGGTGTTAATTTGCTAAATTGTAATTACTTCGCTACTATGGCCTATTTATTGCCTTACCTCCTCACGCCATTTGCAGACACTGTATATAGACTTATTTAAATATATATATATTGTTATTGACTGGACGCTTGTTTATTCCATGTGTAATTCTGTTGTTTGTGTCGAACTGCTTTGCTTAATCTTGGCCAGGTCGCAGTTGTAAATGAGAACTTGTTCTCAACTGGCCTACCTGGTTAAATAAAGGTGGGAGAAAAAAAAATACAGTTTTAAAAAATCCACTTTGACATTATGGGCTATTGTATGTAGGCCAGTGACAAAACATCTACATTTAATCAATTTTAAATTCAGGCTGTAACACCACAAAATGTGGAAAAAGTCAAGGGGTGTGAATAATTTCTGAAGTCACTGTAGCTGTCTATAGTCTCTTGCTGTCTCAATCTGTCTGTAGCTAGCTGTCTGTAGCTAGCTGTCTGTAGCTAGCTGTCTGTAGCTAGCTGTCTGTAGCTAGCTGTCTGTAGCTAGCTGTCTCTAGCCGTAGCTGTCTCTAGCCGTAGCTGTCTCTAGCCGTAGCTGTCACCTTCTCTGCCTGTTGCTGTGTCTGTCGCTGTCTCTAGCTGTGTCTGTGTCTGTCTCTAGCTGTGTCTGTGTCTGTCTCTAGCTGTGTCTGTCTCTAGCTGTGTCTGTGTCTGTCGCGGTGTCTGTCGCTGTTTACCTGTCGCGGTCTCTTGCTGCCTGTCGCTGTCTCTTGCTGCCTGTCGCGGTCTCTAGCTGCCTGTCGCGGTCTCTAGCTGCCTGTCGCGGTCTCTAGCTGCCTGTCGCGGTCTCTAGCTGCCTGTCGCGGTCTCTTGCTGCCTGTCGCTGCCTCTAGCTGTCTCTATCTCTATTATAACTCCTCTCTGTGTCCCCTCGGCATGACAACGATAGAAGGGCATTACATAGAGTATGTACCAGGATAATTCACATGGCCTACAGGTTGTAAATAATTCTGCCTAACAGCTGAAGAGGAAAGTGGAGTAGCTGGGTAGGAAGATGGTTGTCACCTTCTGTGGTATTAGTCCCCTTCCCCCCCCTTTTATAGAATAGATTTGACACACACACACAACACGATGGTATGCTGACACACATTGACTACTTCTACAACAGCAAACTGAACATTCAACTGCCCCAAATCTTAGTGGCATGGGTTCTTTGACATTTTGCACCAATGAACACAGGAATGCATTCGTAGTTCTGATCTGTATTCTGTGTCGTACTGTTTTAGCAACAATCAAGGCTGCTGACCTTATTTCCATCCCTTTCTACTGATAAGAGCTACGATAAGAATAGGAGCCTGAGCTGTGGAAACTGCATTTCCATGATTGTGTTATGTGCCTCCCACTTTCCGTACTTAGTTCTTCCCGATCTAACAAAACTGGATAGGTGAAAGCAGGGGTTCCACTATACAGCTTGCACCTGTACAGGCATGTGAGATCAGTGATTATTAGGCTGTCTTGGGAGGGAGGACCTAAGGATGCTTGTCATGATACAAGTATTCCACCTCATCATGTAGCTTACTAGCCTCTATGTATAGCAGACATTGTTCAGCTCATGGCTAAGCCTAATTGCCTCTGTCTGTGGCGCCTCGCTGGTTGCCGTGGAGCTAGAGGACTGAGGTTTCCCAGGGGGCATTGCTTGTGTTATTTTTAACAATTTTCTCTCTGCATTGTTGGGTAGTTATTATTCACTGTTAGTCTATACCTGTTTACAAAGCATGTGACAAATACAATTTGATTGGATTTAAAAAATAATTGGATGGGTGAGGGCTTGGATGAAGTTGCCCTCAGACACTGATCTATGGTCAGTTTAGCATTTCACCCCACAGCGTTATGGTTAGGATTTGGTGATTCTAGATCTGATCTTAAGAACAGGATGCTGAGAGGAACTTCACCTGTCCTCTATTGTGTTAACTTCACTGATAAACAGGATGCTGAGAGGAACTTCACCTGTCCTCTATTGTGTTAACTTCACTGATAAACAGGATGCTGAGAGGAACTCCACCTGTCCTCTATTGTGTTAACTTCACTGATAAACAGGAGTCTGAGAGGAACTTCACCTGTCCTCTATTGTGTTAACTTCACTGATAAACAGGATGCTGAGAGGAACTCCACCTGTCCTCTATTGTGTTAACTTCACTGATAAACAGGATGCTGAGAGGAACTCCACCTGTCCTCTATTGTGTTAACTTCACTGATAAACAGGATGCTGAGAGGAACTTCACCTGTCCTCTATTGTGTTAACTTCACTGATAAACAGGAGGTGAGAGGAACTCCACCTGTCCTCTATTGTGTTAACTTCACTGATAAACAGGAGGTGAGAGGAACTCCACCTGTCCTCTATTGTGTTAACTTCACTGATAAACAGGAGGTGAGAGGAACTCCACCTGTCCTCTATTGTGTTAACTTCACTGATAAACAGGAGGTGAGAGGAACTCCACCTGTCCTCTATTGTGTTAACTTCACTGATAAACAGGATGCTGAGAGGAACTCCACCTGTCCTCTATTGTGTTAACTTCACTGATAAACAGGAGGTGAGAGGAACTCCACCTGTCCTCTATTGTGTTAACTTCACTGATAAACAGGATGCTGAGAGGAACTTCACCTGTCCTCTATTGTGTTAACTTCACTGATAAACAGGATGCTGAGAGGAACTCCACCTGTCCTCTATTGTGTTAACTTCACTGATAAACAGGAGGTGAGAGGAACTCCACCTGTCCTCTATTGTGTTAACTTCACTGATAAACAGGATGCTGAGAGGAACTCCACCTGTCCTCTATTGTGTTAACTTCACTGATAAACAGGAGGTGAGAGGAACTTCACCTGTCCTCTATTGTGTTAACTTCACTGATAAACAGGATGCTGAGAGGAACTCCACCTGTCCTCTATTGTGTTAACTTCACTGATAAACAGGAGGCTGAGAGGAACTCCACCTGTCCTCTATTGTGTTAACTTCACTGATAAACAGGATGCTGAGAGGAACTCCACCTGTCCTCTATTGTGTTAACTTCACTGATAAACAGGAGGTGAGAGGAACTTCACCTGTCCTCTATTGTGTTAACTTCACTGATAAACAGGATGCTGAGAGGAACTCCACCTGTCCTCTATTGTGTTAACTTCACTGATAAACAGGATGCTGAGAGGAACTCCACCTGTCCTCTATTGTGTTAACTTCACTGATAAACAGGATGTCTGAGAGGAACTCCACCTGTCCTCTATTGTGTTAACTTCACTGATAAACAGGATGCTGAGAGGAACTCCACCTGTCCTCTATTGTGTTAACTTCACTGATAAACAGGAGGTGAGAGGAACTTCACCTGTCCTCTATTGTGTTAACTTCACTGATAAACAGGAGGTGAGAGGAACTTCACCTGTCCTCTATTGTGTTAACTTCACTGATAAACAGGAGTCTGAGAGGAACTTCACCTGTCCTCTATTGTGTTAACTTCACTGATAAACAGGAGGTGAGAGGAACTTCACCTGTCCTCTATTGTGTTAACTTCACTGATAAACAGGAGTCTGAGAGGAACTCCACCTGTCCTCTATTGTGTTAACTTCACTGATAAACAGGATGCTGAGAGGAACTCCACCTGTCCTCTATTGTGTTAACTTCACTGATAAACAGGAGTCTGAGAGGAACTCCACCTGTCCTCTATTGTGTTAACTTCACTGATAAACAGGATGCTGAGAGGAACTCCACCTGTCCTCTATTGTGTTAACTTCACTGATAAACAGGATGCTGAGAGGAACTCCACCTGTCCTCTATTGTGTTAACTTCACTGATAAACAGGAGTCTGAGAGGAACTTCACCTGTCCTCTATTGTGTTAACTTCACTGATAAACAGGATGCTGAGAGGAACTCCACCTGTCCTCTATTGTGTTAACTTCACTGATAAACAGGAGTCTGAGAGGAACTCCACCTGTCCTCTATTGTGTTAACTTCACTGATAAACAGGATGCTGAGAGGAACTCCACCTGTCCTCTATTGTGTTAACTTCACTGATAAACAGGATGCTGAGAGGAACTCCACCTGTCCTCTATTGTGTTAACTTCACTGATAAACAGGAGGTGAGAAGAGGCAGAGAGGGGGACAGCTTGAGGGTCTGCCCCTAGGGTCAACAGGCCTACACCCAGCCCAGGGGAGGATTTCCTTGCCGCCTCTGCTCACTCTTTCCAGGTTTCAAGCAGGCCTGTACAACTAGAATGAGAGGAGTTTTAGGGCCCGTTAAAAATATAGAACTAGTTTTATTATGTTCTAACGTTGTGCATTATCTGCTCCATTGATGGCACATCATGTAGACCTAACAGAGGTGTCGTGCACCACGTAGAAAGCATGTGGGAAAAGGTCAGAGTAAAGAAACCGTCTCACAGGCTGGGCATCAAAAGGTCACTTGCTGTTAGCACTATGATCTGGCTAGCTCTCTGTCACCACCACCCTGCTAATTTAGCAGCTAGCATGGTGCTCTGTTCACCTGCTGCAGCAGGCCACTGCACAACTCAACACCATAGCCCACTGAGCTGAAGCCTTAAACATTAGGCCTAATTCCAGGAGTTAATACAAGTTCTCAGGTTAGGCTACTCATTGAGCAAGAGTAGCTGGACGAGCCCCTCCCATTTGCACAATGGTCCTCTTGCCCCCTCTCCCTCTCTACCCAGCTCATTGTTTTCTCCTCAGTGGCTAGCTGATTAGCATCTCGCTACAATCTGCTCGCTCAACGCCCAGTTCAATCAGAGACTAAGCTGTTAGCATTAGCGCACTGTTTTAGCGACCCATTCTGTTCATTGAAAAGACTTAGCCAAGGCCTAGCCTACTACCCTGAACACGCAGTCAAGCACACACTTGCTCATTCAGAGCAAGAAGAACACACAGACACAGATTTGCTGCAGGGCTGGGAGAGGCTGGTTTAATCAAACTGTGGGACATTTGGGTCTGCGCCACCTGTTTCTGTTCTGTTCTGGCCTGTCTGGGCTCCTGTTCATAGCTCTATCTTTGGTGTGTGTGTGTGTGTGTGTGTGTGTGTGTGTGTGTGTGTGTGTGTGTGTGTGTGTGTGTGTGTGTGTGTGTGTGTGTGTGTGTGTGTGTGTGTGTGTGTGTGTGTGTGTGTGTGTGTGTGTGTGTGTGTGTGTGTGTGTGTGTGTGTGTGTGTGTGTGTGTGTGCGCACTGTCTGTACATGATAATTCAGCTATCATGCTGTAGAATAGATCTATCATAATATTGACTCTGATTTACTGTTCTCCACCTCCCTGTCAGTAGGGCAGGGAGGCACAATTATTGTATAATCATGTAACCGACAATTACGGACAATAATCGTGAACTGATTGTAATAACCGTCTTAAAACATACATTTTAGGAGGAAGGAGGGATTCAAGTAGATAAAGTTGAGCCAATAGCAATTTTAAGTTTGACATGAATTGGGTAGAGTTGGTAATCATATGAAGAGCAGATGGGAACGGTTGGGAGGAGAACCTTCATCTCCAACAGTTCCCAGCGGTCAGAGCCAGTAGTTTGAGCCAGGGGTGTCACCAGATGGGCACGGTTGGGAGGAGAACCTTCATCTCCAACAGTTCCCAGCGGTCAAAGCCAGTAGTTTGAGCCAGGGGTGTCACCAGATGGGCACGGTTGGGAGGAGAACCTTCATCTCCAACAGTTCCCAGCGGTCAGAGCCAGTAGTTTGAGCCAGGGGTGTCACCAGATGGGCACGGTTGGGAGGAGAACCTTCATCTCCAACAGTTCCCAGCGGTCAGAGCCAGTAGTTTGAGCCAGGGGTGTCACCAGATGGGCACGGTTGGGAGGAGAACCTTCATCTCCAACAGTTCCCAGCGGTCAGAGCCAGTAGTTTGAGCCAGGGGTGTCACCAGATGGGCACGGTTGGGAGGAGAACCTTCATCTCCAACAGTTCCCAGCGGTCAAAGCCAGTAGTTTGAGCCAGGGGTGTCACCAGATGGGCACGGTTGGGAGGAGAACCTTCATCTCCAACAGTTCCCAGCGGTCAGAGCCAGTAGTTTGAGCCAGGGGTGTCACCAGATGGGCACGGTTGGGAGGAGAACCTTCATCTCCAACAGTTCCCAGCGGTCAGAGCCAGTAGTTTGAGCCAGGGGTGTCACCAGATGGGCACGGTTGGGAGGAGAACCTTCATCTCCAACAGTTCCCAGCGGTCAGAGCCAGTAGTTTGAGCCAGGGGTGTCACCAGATGGGCACGGTTGGGAGGAGAACCTTCATCTCCAACAGTTCCCAGCGGTCAGAGCCAGTAGTTTGAGCCAGGGGTGTCACCAGATGGGCACGGTTGGGAGGAGAACCTTCATCTCCAACAGTTCCCAGCGGTCAGAGCCATTAGTTTGAGCTGTGTTGCATTCATTAGGAATGTCGTAGCCAATTTTCTAAGATGCATTACAAGCTCAAAACATATTTTTTTAAATTAAAATTACAATTTATGACAATAACCGTGGCTATTTGCATGACCAATTAATTGTTTTTATAAATAGTCCGGGTGACCATTTGATTAATTGTTCAGCGGTCTTATGGCTGGGGGGTAGAAGCTGTTAAGGAGCCTTTTGGTCCTAGACTTGGCACTCTGGTACTTGGCACTCTGGTACCACTTCCCGTGCTGTAGCAGAGAGAGTCTATGACTGAAGTCCTTTGACAAATTTTTTGGGCCTTCCTCTGACACTGCCTGGTATAGAGGTTCTGGATGTCAGGAGGCTTGGCCCCAGTGATGTACTGGGCCGTACGCACTACCCTCTGTAGCACCTTACGGTCAGATGCCGTAAGGTGGTGATGCAACCGATGCTCACGATGGTACAGCTGTAGAACTTTTTGAGGATGTGGGGACCCATGCCAAATCTTTTCAGTCTCCTGAGGAGGGAAAGGTGTTGTCCTGCCCTCTTCACAGCTGTCTTGGTGTGTTTGGACCATGATAGTTTGTTGGTGATGTGGACACCAAGGAACTTAACTCTCAACCCGCTCCACTTCAGCCCCGTCGATGTTAATGAGGGCCTATCCAGCCTTCCTTTTCCTGTAGTCCACTATCAGCTCTTTTGTCTTTCTCACATTGAGGGAGAGGTTATTGGCCTGGCACCACACTGCCAGGTCTCTG
Organism: Salvelinus alpinus; assembly: GCF_045679555.1. Classification (NCBI taxonomy): domain Eukaryota; kingdom Metazoa; phylum Chordata; class Actinopteri; order Salmoniformes; family Salmonidae; genus Salvelinus; species Salvelinus alpinus. Next base: position 16,432,034 of record NC_092095.1, read on the forward strand.
ACCTCCTCCCTATAGGCTGTCTTGTCGGTGATCAGGCCTACCACTGTTGTGTCGTCAGCAAACTTAATGATGGTGTTGGAGTCGTGCTTGGCCACGCAGTTGTGGGTGAACAGGGAGTACAGGAGGGGACTGAGCTCGCACCCCTGAGGAGCCCCTGTGTTGAGGATCAGCGTGGCAGATGTGTTGCTGCCTTACCTTACCACCTGGGGGTGGCCGTCAGGAAGTCCAGTATCCAGTTGCAGAGGGAGGTGTTTAGTCCCAGGGTCCTTAGCTTAGTGATAAGCTTTGTGGGCACTATGGTGTTGAACGCTGAGCTGTAGTCACTGAATAGCATTCTCACATAGGTGTTCCTTTTGTCCAGGTGGGAAAGGGCAGTGTGGAGTGCAATAGAGATTGCATCATCTGTGGATCTGTTGGGGTGGTATGCAAGTTTGAGTGGGTCTAGGGTTTCCGGCATGATGGCGTTGATGTGAGCCATCACCAGCCTTTCAAAGCACTTCATGGCTACCGACATGAGTGCTACGCAGCGGTAATCATTTAGGCAGGTTACCTTCGCTTTCTTGGGCACAGGGACTATGGTGGTCTGTTTGAAACATGTTGGTATTACAGACTCAGTCAGGGAGAGGTTGAAAATGTCAGTGAAGACACTAGCCAGTTGGTCTGTGCATGCTTTGAGTACACGTCCTGGTAATCCATCTGGCCCCATGGCTTTGTGAATGTTGACCTGTTTTAAAGGTTTTGCTCACATCGGCTACGGAGAGCGTGATCACACAGTTGTCTGGAACAGCTGGTGCTCTCATGTGTGCTTCAGTGTTGCTTGGCTCGAAGTAAGCATAAAAGGCATTTAGCTCGTCTGGTAGGCTCGTGTCACTGGGAAGCTCGTGGCTGTGCTTCCCTTTAGTCCATAATATTTTTCAAGCCCTGCCACATCCGACGAGCGTCAGAGCCGGTGTGGTACGATTCAATCTTAGTCCTGTATTGGCGCTTTTCCTGTTTGATAGATTGTCTGAGAGCATAGCAGTATTTCTTATAAGCGTCCGGATTAGTGTCCCGCTCCTTTAAGGCGGCAGCTCTATTTATTTGTAATTTTTAATTGAACCTTTATTTAACGAGGCAAGTCAGTTAAGAACACATTCTTATTTACAATGACGGCCTACCAAAAGGCAAAAGGCCTCCTGCAGGGACGGGTGCTGAGATTTAAAATAAATTAAATAAAAATATAGGACAAAACACAAATCAAGACCAGAGACAACACTACCTAAAGAGAGACCTAAGACGACAACATAGCATGGCAGCAACACATGACAACACAGCATGGTAGCAACACATGACCACAACATGGCAGCAGCACAACATGGTAGCAGCACAAAAGTGTACAAACATTGTTGGGCACAGACAACAGCACAAAGGGCAAGAAGTCAGAAACAGCAATACATTATGCAAAGCAGCCACAACTGTCAGTAAGAGTGTCCATGATAAGGTCTTTGAATGAAGAGATTGAGATAAAACTGTCCAGTTTGAGTGTTTGTTGCAGCTCGTTCCAGTCGCTAGCTGTAGCGAATTGATAAGACGAGCAACCCAGGGATGTGTGTGCTTTGGGGATCTTTAACAGAATGTGACTGGGTGTTTGGTATGTGGAGGATGAGGGCTGCAGTAGATATCTCAGATAGGGGGGAGTGAGGCCTAAGAGGGTTTTATAAATGAGCAACAACCAGTGGGTCTTGTGACGGGTATACAGAGATGACCAGTTTACAGAAGAGTATCGAGTGCAGTGATGTGTCCTATAAGGAGCATCTAGCCTTTGGCTCGGTGCGGATGTTGCCTGTCATCCATGGCTTCTGGTTGGGATATGTACGTACGGTCACTGTGGGGATGACAATCAGACACTTGTTGGGCCAGCCAGGCCTAGAGTCTCTCTCTCGCTCTCACTCCCCCCCCTCTCTCACTGTTTCTCACTCCCCCCTCTCCTTTCCTTTGTGAAAGATCCTGTCATCCCCTACAGATTCCAGACATTCTGAGATCTGTCTGAAGCACCAGAGTGTCCTCAACACCCCCCAGCCAAATAGACACTGAGAATGTTGTTGCAATTAGCGTCCCACAACGTACTGCACTCATTGATTGGGAGGGAGCATACTGGAAAGATGGGGCCATATGAAATCTCAGGCTGTCTGTTCTCAAACACAAGAGAGGACAATATAAGCCATGGACACACACACACACACACACACACACACAAGAAAGGGTTCCAAACATGTTGGCAGTGAATGGACACTCTCTCACACACACCCTCCCTTGGCAGTCACAGGACTGAGTGTGTGTGCTTTGTGTGGCCACAGATCTGACCGTGTGACTCACATTCATTACTGTGGCATCACCTCTGGTTTGGTAAGTAGAGAAGGGGCCTTAAAGGCGTCCTCATGCTTCCCAGCTGAAACAGTTGGTAGCAGTTTGCATGTTAGGGCAACATTTAGTGTTGTTGTTCGTTTTGGACTTCGGCAAGGCTTTTTTTCGGCTGTTCGGGCACACAAGATTTTTTTTATTCTCAAGGCCGAAGCCGGCAGCCAAAATCTACTCCCCCTTGTCGGCGATTGGTCAACAGTAGGAGTTCTTCAGTGAAATGCCTGTTGTCATTCAACGAGAAATGACTGATCCTCATGCACATTTGCACATTTGATACTGCACCAAACATCATAGTTAGATGTAAAATTGCGCCACTAAGATCTCTACAAAAACGTCAAAATTAATGACAGAGTTCTTGAGTTATCTTAGATGAATTCAGACTATTTTGAGGAAGGACAAATGGTACTATTGCCGCTTTTTCAGGTTTAACGCTTATTTCCTGTAATTCTACACATTTTGTCTTGGGGTGCAAAGAAAATGAAGCGGTTTTAAAGGAAATCTTCTTGCAATTCTATACATTTTACTATGTCTAATGTGTATTCACTTTTTTTTACCCCCTTTTTCTACCGATTGTTGTGATATCCAATTGGTAGTTAGTCTTGTCCCATCGCGGCAACTCCCTAACGGACTCTGGAGTGGCGAAGGTCGAGAGCCATGCATCCTCCGAAACACGACCCTGCCAAGCCGCACTGCTTCTTGACACACTGCTCGCTTAACACGGAAGATCTGAACATGAACATTTCTGACAAGTTTTATAAATAGCTCTCTAAGGTCTGCAATGACTGACCTGACAAGAGGAACTGATGATGCAATACCCAATTTAGAAATGACACCTTGTGCATTCTACTATTACAACTTTCAAGACTAAGTTTAAAGCCAGATTTGAGTTCCTTGAAAAACAATAGATATACAGTGTGTTTGAAAAGTATTCAGATTCCTTCACTTTTTCCACATGTTACGATACAGCCTCCCTCATCAATCTACACACAATACCCCATAAGGATAAAGCAAAAACAGGTCTTGTATTAACAATAAAAAACGGAAATATTACATTTACATAAGTATTCAGACACTTTTGATTATTTGATTCTTATCACATTCTACATCTAGGCCTGCGTCTCCATTGTTTGGGAATCTGTTTCTGAAACCAGAGCGGTATCCAACCAAGCAAGCTAGATCTAGTCAGGGTTTACTAACACGGAACCCAAACCGGCTGCGCGCGTGCGCACATTTATTTTGTACCCCTACACCAAACGCGATCACGACACGCAGGTTAAAATATCAAAACAAACGCTGAACCAATGACATTAATTTTGGGACAGGTCGAAAAGCATTAAACATGTATGGCAATTTAGCTAGTTTGCTTGCACTTGCTAGCTAATTTGTCTTATTTAGCTAGCTTGCTGTTGCTAGCTAATTTGTCCTGTGATATAAACATTGAGTTGTTATTTTACCTGAAATGCACAAGGTCCTCTACTCCGACAATTAATCCACACATAAAACGGCCAACCGAATCGTTTCTAGTCATCTCTCCTCTTTCCAGGCTGTTTCATCTTTGAACTTATATGGTGATTGGCATCTACACTTTCATAGTATTACCACGACAACCCGGCAAAAACTTTTGTCTTTCAATCACCCACGTGGGTATAACCAATGAGGAGATGGCACGTGGGTACCTGCTTCTATAAACAAATGAGGAGATGGGAGAGGCAGGAACTGCAGCACGATCTGCGTCAGAAATAGAACTGACTTCTATTTTAGCCCTTGGCAACGCAGACACTCGTTGGCGCAATAATTGAATAACATGGATTTCAAAATGTATTTTGCGACGCTCGCACACGCGACGTATCCGGTCTGGTCAGCATGTAAGGCTAACCGTGAACTCTTCATTCAGACAATGCTGAAACATCAATCCATGGGCGAGTCAGTGACACATTTTCATTTGTGACAAACTTTTCTTTCATTATGATATCGTGCAAATTCAGTAGGCTATGGTGTGAAAGTGCCATCTTTATTTTATACCTTATCGTTAATGCTGTCATTGGTGTGCAATATTTATTTTTATTAAGTCATACAAAAGGGTTACATTACGTGAAGTTTAAAACGATTCTGTCATTAGTGGAGTTAGCTGTGAGTTAGCAGGTTAGTTCTGAAGGATTTGTTGCCGTAGAAATGTACCTGGCTTAAAGGTGAGCTTCTTTTTATATGACCGGTTATCTCGAGTTGAACTCAGAGTTGACCAAAGTTACCTCGCTAACTCCTCAAACCTGCTTGGTAGGATACCCCTCAGGATGATGTATAACCCAGAAAACTAACCGGTTTGGGTGTTGTCTACCCCCATGTCCTCTCCTGTCCACATATAGTGTTATGTTGTCTGTTGTGATTTCTCCCAAGCTGTTTATATCCAGGGTGATGTGGTGAATTCTGTAATGATCACTATATGAATGGGCTGAATGATTTGATTGCTTTCTCTGTGCCTTTCCCCTGCCAGACCGAGCGGGCAGCATCAGCACGTTGGACTCTCTGGACTTCGCCCGTTACTCTGACGACGGGAACCGGGAGTCGGACGAGAGGGTGGCAGGTAAGACGAGCTGTACCTGTCCTGACCGGGCAGAGATCGAGAGACGGACATGAAGAAGGAGAGAAAAAGAGAAACAACAGACAGAAAAGAGCAGGGGAAGGGATAGAAATACAGACAGCAGAGTGTACTGGACCTTTCCTTGTCCTTTATGATGCCACGGTATAACTACAGCCCTTTATGATGTCACGGTATAACTACAGCCCTTTATGATGTCACGGTATAACTACAGCCCTTTATGATGTCACGGTATAACTACAGCCCTTTATGATGTCACGGTATAACTACAGCTCTTTGTTGTTAGTGTAAATTCAGCCTTTTATGATGTCACAGTAGCACTCCAGCCCTTTATGATGTCACAGTACACACCCAGCCCTTTATGTCACAGTAGAACTTCAGGCATTTATGACATCATAGTAGTACTCCAGCCGTGTATGATGTGGCATCATGAGGCCACACCAGCCCAGTAGAGCTCGCTGAGGATGACATCACTATGGTTCCATTCCAAATTTACCTACCCATTCAAATATCCCTGTTAGTAACCTACATAGCCTTCCATGGGCCTGTCTAGTGAGGCTACAGCGTTAGAGAGATTTACCTCCATGTTCTTCTTATTAAGCCATCCTGCTTTAAATGAAGCACTAAATGTAATTGAAACCGTGTTATTTTCTCTCACAGGAGCTGTCGATGTCACTGGATGTTGTAAAATTCACACCTTTTTTTCTCTGAGCTTTTCTCACGACCCCCACCAGCTAATCTTCGCTGAATACGTTAAAGATCAGAGAGGATGAACAGAATACGTTAAAGATCAGAGAGGATGAACAGAATACGTTAAAGATCAGAGAGGATGAACAGAATATGTTAAGGAGCAGAGAGGATGAACAGAATACGTTAGAGCAGAGAGGATGAACAGAATACGTTAGAGCAGAGAGGATGAACAGAATACGTTAAAGAGCAGAGAGGATGAACAGAATACGTTAAAGAGCAGAGAGGATGAAGAGAATACGTTAAAGAGCAGAGAGGATGAACAGAATACGTTAAAGAGCAGAGAGGATGAAGAGAATACGTTAAAGAGCAGAGGCTGAAGAGAATACGTTAAAGAGCAGAGAGGATGAAGAGAATACGTTAAAGAGCAGAGAGGATGAAGAGAATACGTTAAAGAGCAGAGAGGATGAACTGAATGTTAAAGAGCAGAGAGGATGAACTGAATATGTTAAAGAGCAGAGAGGATGAAGAGAATACGTTAAAGAGCAGAGAGGATGAAGAGAATACGTTAAAGAGCAGAGAGGATGAAGAGAATACGTTAAAGAGCAGAGAGGATGAACTGAATACGTTAAAGAGCAGAGAGGATGAACTGAATACGTTAAAGAGCAGAGAGGATGAACTGAATACGTTAAAGAGCAGAGAGGATGAACAGAATACGTTAAAGAGCAGAGAGGATGAAGAGAATACGTTAAAGAGCAGAGAGGATGATCAGAATACGTTAAAGAGCAGAGAGGAGGAACTGACTAGTAGAGGAGCAATGTGTCTGTCCACTACATAGACCTCTGTTACTGTGTAGACTGATATAGCCTAGCCTATTCTAGCGTTTGTTCTCCTCACCTCAGAACATATATGATGACTAGAGACCAGTACTGTGAATAAAATGCAAAGTACTATTGGGATTTTTTTTTCTTCAGAATTTGTTCTGTCTAATTGTTTTTATGTGGCTGATGACAGGACCATGAGCTCCACATCTGAACTCATCTCTTTATGTGACTTATAATTGGCCTGTTATCTTTCCTTTTCTGAATGCCAAATTGCCAAATGTCAATACCAACCCTTTAGCTTTGTAAGATGAGAGTTCTGGAGGATTGTCTAGTAACCATGCAGCAGAGCAAGCTGTGGTCCCTTCACAACCACAGACCCTCTACTCTTCCACCCCCTCCCTCCATCCCTCCCTCCCTGTGGTTCGGCATCCCCCCTAAACCACCTCCTCCATCCCTCGTCCCAACATGTCTCCCCCAGCTGTCTGACTCTGGGTGTTTTGGCTGTTATGATCCAACCCCATCCCAGTGGCTCCAATACTGGACAACACTCCTCTAGGCCAGCAGCTCTCTGCTTTCTTCTTTCTTAGCTCAGTTTTTATTTTTTACTTCTTCACTTTTGTTCTTCGTTTTGTTGCATCCTGTGCGCTCTTGATCAGCAGTGGGAAAATGTGTCTGGACCGCGTCCTGTTGAACTGGGACAGACTTGACGTAGTGAAGCAGCAGATCTTTGGTGCACAGCCATGCAACACGTCCTCTCTGGTCTCCATTGCTTCTCTTCCTCCCGTGTGGTTTTCTTCGTGTCTAAAGACAAACTTGAACTGGGAAATCACTTGAGGTTTTAGACCCCCCTCAATGTAGCATATGTAATTACAATTCATATACATGTATTTTTCTCCTGTAAGTATTGTTAATGCATTGGGTAATTAGCGGCTATAGTATCCACTCCCATGCATAGGCCTAATATTATATCCTATTAAAACACAAATTATTTGACCAACCACAATGCTAGAAGCGCCACTCCAAACTCACGTTTTTATCTATTGATTGTAAAATCCCTGGTCAGACAGCTATTAGCATATTATATAGTCTGCATCCCAGTAGAGAAGAGTAGTTTCCTCTCCCTGTCTCACGATAGGTGAAAGCAGATTCCCGGAAGGTGTCCTCCTCCATCTTGCTTTCACCTGTCCTGTGCATTCAGATCAGGGCAGATGAAGTAAAGGAGACGAGTAGAGGAAGCCACTCTAGACTATTGGGATGCAGCCTTAGACACTCATATAGATTGAAGGACTCTCCGTTAGTCAGCTATCCCAGGATCCTCTGCTGCATGCGTCCATTAGATTCATAGTTTGTCTCCCGTTTTTATTTTTATCAGTCTCTTTATTTATTTTTTGCCTCCGCTTCTTACAATACATGTTGTTCTTTTGGTCATTTTTTTGTTTGATTTGTCATGGCCATCTTTTTGTTTGTTTGTTTGTTTGTTTGTTTGGTCCTGCTCCTTGGTTGGATGCACTTCCTTCCTGTGTGTTGTGATGTCACTTCCTGTCCAGTGCTGGAGTTTGAGCTACGGAAAGCCAAGGAGACCATTCAGGCTCTACGCGCCAACTTGACTCAGGCAGCAGGTGGCGTACTTAACACTTCTACTCCTCCATGTCATCCCTCTCTCCATCTCTCCCTTTTTATGGAGCTTCTCTCTAGCTCCTCCCCTCTTTCACTGGGGTGGGAGGGTTCATCTGTTCTGTTGCTTTGTCTTTCTAGAGAGTGACACTCAGGAGAGAAACAAGAACTACAAATCAGATCCTGAGATTCAGGTGGGCCGGACTCTCCTACACGTTGCTAGTAACTGTATGAAGTGCAGTTGTGGAGTATCAATGCAGCGAATACACAATGTTTCTTCAAAATGACAGTTTCTTGAAAAACGTGACTTTTTGAGTTGATTGATGTTTCATCTGTCTCTATACTCTTAGGAACCTATCCGCCCACTGGAGAAGCGAGCCTTAAATTTTCTTGTGAATGAATATTTATTAAAGAATGAGTACAAACTGTCGGCCATCACATTCTCTGATGAAAATGATGACCAGGTAATGTTTGATTTGTCACTCAAGTATTTAATGTTCCATATAAGGCTGTATAGAGTATATAAACATATCATCCAGGACTTTGAGTTGTGGGACGACGTGGGCCTGAACATTCCGAAGCCTCCCGACCTATTACAGATCTACAGGAACTGTGGCTCCGCCCTTCCGTCGCCACGGGATACAGCGGATGTATCCGTGGGGGTGGAGTCAGGCGAGCTCACTGGGAACTACATTGTACAGAAACCTGATCTCTTGCAGCAGGTAGGAGAGTGAGATACAGAGCTCTGCAGTGACTTGAAAACTAAACAATCCACTCAGACTGATTTAGTCTACACACCTTCTCTCCATTCACAATGCTTACTCAAATCCTCTTCTCTGTCAGCAGCAGACTGAGATGGTTGAGGAGTTCGAGTATCAGATCAGTCTACTGAACGAGGAAAAACAGAGTCTGGCTGACCAGGTCAAGAAACTACAGAGGTGTGTGTTGAGAGAGGATGGGGTAATGGCTCTACACCTATGTGGTCACAGATAGATGCTAGATTTGAAAATATCACTGCCACAGCATGTGACCTTTATCCTTTGAACTGTCATTTCAGCAATCAGCTCTCTGTCCACCCAGGGCCTATTCAGTCTATTTATTTTATATGTTCTATTTAACTAGGCAAGTCAGTTAAGAACAAATTCTTATTTACAATGACAGCCTAGGAACAGTGGGTTAACTGCCTTGTTCAGGCAGAACAACAGATTTGTACCTTGTCAGCTCGGGGATTCGATCTAGCAACCTTTCGGTTACTAGTCCAACGCTCTAACCACTAGGCTACCTGCCGCTCCTATTCAGGAGGCTGCAATCCTTACAACTTTACAGCTATTCTGATTTATTTTCTCTCTCCTCCAGTGAGATCCAAAGCCTGAGAAGGACAGTGTCCCCCCCTCCTCCTGACCAGGGCTCACATCTCAACTCCCTCTCCTCCTCATCCACACCTCCCCCTCCCCGCCCCCCCCTGGACAACGGTCAGTACCTGGACATCAGGAGAGCCTCAGAACCTGACAAGCCCCACACTGAGAGCAACCCCCCCACTCAGACCGTCAGTTCCCCTACACACACCTCTACACAACCCCATGCCAAGCTAAAGTGCAGAGGGACGGTGGTGTTTGACCAGCCCAACAGGTTAGTCTGAAGATATAGTGTAGTTTCTCAGTGTGACCTGTAGATGGAGCCAGTGGCCTGTAATAAACAGTCAGATTCTATTTCTCTTGACTGGAGTGAGCTTGATTCTGGTTCACTGTCTCGTCTTTTCGCCTTGTGTTCATTGACAGGAAGTTGTCACCAGCGTTCCAGCAGGCCCTGTTGTCCTTTTGTAAGATGTCAGCTGACAGTCGTCTGGGGGCAGAGGTCAGAGGTCACCCCTAATCAGTCACATGACCATAGTGTCAGCTTTCTGTCTAAGAGTATAGTATACTACTATTGAAACCATTGAAATATGTAGTCCTCAGAGCAGTGAAATATCAAAATGTGTATTTTGCTCTTTAATATTAGCCTTCTCTCCCCCACTTAGGTGTCGAGGATAGCAGACAATGAGGAGAGTGTGATGCTGATGTTGGGTCGCTGTCTCCCTCACATCGTCCCCAATGTCCTCCTGGCCAAACGAGAGGTACCTCCCTCTCTCATCTCCCCCATCCTCCCATCAACACAGGCTTCTTTCTGTCTTTAGTTTGGAATTCAACGTCTGTCTCCACTGTTTTTCACACATTCTCATCTCTCCTTCCCCCTCTCTTCCACTTTTTTGTCCTCTTGCTTTCTCTTTTGTCTTTCTTTCACTCTCTCACCCATTGTCTCGCTCTGTGCATGCCTCTCTGCCTCTAGAGAATGGTTGCACACCTGTGCCAGGTGAGTTGGACACGCCCACATCTGCATGACCTCACCTGACCTCACATCCAGGTGTAACACAGGCCCACGCCACTGGCTACAAACACACATAAGTCTCATCTGATTGGCTAGTTATTAAAATTCGAGCAGGACAATGCCATGCTAGTATTTTGATAATGTATGAAAAAGCTTATGTTTTTTAATTTGTTTTATTTATTTATTTTTATTTAACCTTTTTAACTAGTTAAGTTAAGAACAAATTCTTATTTACAATGACGGCCTAGGAACAGTGGGTTAACTGCCTTGTTCAGGGGCAGAACGACAGATTTTTACCTTGTCAGCTCGGGGATTCGAACTTTCGGGTTACTAGTCCAATGCTCTAACCACTAGGCTACCTGCCGTTAGGGGTAATGGCTAGTTTCAGTAATTAAGATTGCTTGTGTATATATGAGGTAAAGGGATCAATCGAACTCGACCAAAACAATGAGAACGCCATTGTAATGCCCTTGGGGGATAGATCCAGAATCTCCCGCAGCAAAATTATCCTACATTTAGGCTACTGTTTGTATGTGTATTTCACACTATGTTGATGTAAAAAAGGGAGTATACTGTTATGGATGTCAGCTCCTTTACATGTTCATGACATCATCACCAATCAACTGCATTACACTTTAAAATAAGACTCCAACTTCCACCACCGAAAAAGCGGCAATAGTACTGTTTGTCCATCTTGATGTGCAGTAGCCAGTATACACTTCCTAAAAATAGTCAGAATTCATCTAAGATAACTCAAGAAATCTGTCATTCATTTTGATGTTTTTGCAGAGGAGATCTTAGTCGTGTAATTTTCCATCTAAGATGTTTGGTGCAGTATTTCTCAAAGAAAACATGTGCATGAAAATGAGTCGCTCCTTGTGGAATGACAACAAAAACTTTATTGAAGAATCCCTACTTTTGACCAATCACTGACGAATGGGCGTGGACATCGGCTCTGAACGTTAGCTTGCCTCCAGGAAGAAATGTGTGTGTGTGGCTGCACAGCCCAAAAAACACATGTCCAAAACGAACAAAAACCTCACAAAATGTCATCATAATATACAGTTTAAGTCAGAAGTTTACATACATTAGGTTGGGGTCATTAAAACTCGTTTTTCAACCACTCCACAAATTTCTTGTTAACAAACTATTGTTTTGGCAAGTTGGTTAGGACATCTACTTTTTGCATGACACACGTAATGTTTCCAACAATTGTTTACAGACAGATTATTTAACTTATAATTCACTCTATCAATTCCAGTGTGTCAGAAGTTTACATACACTAAGTTGACTGTGCCTTTAAACAGCTTGGAAAATTCCATAAAATTATGTCATGGCTTTAGAAGCTTCTGATAGGCTAATTGACATAATTTGAGTCATTTGAAGGTGCACCTGTGGATGTATTTCAAGGCCTTACCATCAAACTCAGTGCCTCTTTGCTTGACATCATGGGAAAATCAAAAGAAATCAGCCAAGACCTCCAAGTCTGGTTCATCCTTGGGAGCAATTTCCAAATGCCTGAAGGTACCGCGTTCATCTGTACAAACAATAGTATGCAAGTATAAACACCATGGGACCACGCAGCCTTCATACAGCCCAGGAAGGAGACACATTCTGTCTCCTAGAGATGAACGTACTTTGGTGCGAAAAGTGCAAATCAATCCCAGAACAACGGCAAAGTACCTTGTGAAGATGCTGGAGGAAACAGCTACAAAAGTATTTATATCCACAGTAAAACGAGTCCTATATCGACATAACCTGAAAGGCCGCTCAGCAAGGAAGAAGCCACTGCTCCAAAACCGCCATAAAAATGCCAGACTACGGTTTGCAACTGCACATGGGGACAAAGATCGTACTTTTTGGAGAAATGTCCTCTGGTCTGATGAAACAAAAATAGAACTGTTTGGCCATAATGACCATCGTTATGTTTGGAGGAAAAAGGGGGAGGCTTGCAAGCCGAAGAACACCATCGCAACCGTGAAGCATGGGGGTGGCATCATCATGTTGTGGGGATGCTTTGCTGCAGGAGGGACTGGTGCACTTCACAAATAGATGGCATCATGAGGCAGGAAAATGATGTAGATATATTGAAGCAACATCTCAAGACATCAGTCAGGAAGTTAAATGTTGGTCGCAAATGGGTCTTCCAAATGGACAATGGCCCCAAGCATACTTCCAAAGTTGTGGCAAAATGGCTTAAGGACAATGAAGTCAAGGTATTGGAGTGGCCATCACAAAGCCCTGACCTCAATCCCATAGAAAATGTGTGGGCAGAACTGAAAAAGCGTGTGCGAGCAAGGAGGCCTACAAACCAGACTGTTACACCAGCTCTGTCAGGAGGAATAGGCCAAAATTCACCCAACTTATTGTGGAAAGCTTGTGGAAAGCTACCTGAAACGTTTGACCCAAGTTAAACAATTTAAAGGCAATGCTACCAAATACTAATTGAGTGTATGTAAACTTCTGACCCACTGGGAATGTGATGAAAGAAATAAAAGCTGAAATAAACAATTCTCTCTACAATTATTCTGACATTTCACATTCTTGAAATAAAGTGGTGATCCTAACTGACCTAAGACAGGAGTTGTTACTTGGATAAAATGTCAGGAATTGTGAAAAACTGAGTTTAAATGTATTTGGCTAAGGTGTATGTATACTTCAACTGTACGCACAAACTCTACCAAACCGTTTCGACTGGGAGCATCTGGACGCCTTTAGTCTATTGCTTGTTGCAGTCAGCTATGGTTCGACTTCATCTATGAGATTGTGGTGTGTGACACAATGGTGTTTGTGTGTGACACAATGGTGTTTGTGTGTGACACAATGGTGTTTGTGTGTGACACTATGGTGTTGGTGTGTGAGATTGGGGTGTGTGCGAAGGAGTGGTTGGTCGAGTCAGGTGGGCTCACCACACAGTCCATGTGATTTGCATATCACAGTTATTGTTTTAATGATCTACTGACAGCTATGAAGAATCTGGCTTCCCACCAAAATCTAGGAAAAACAAGATGAAGAAAAGAGAGATTGTTCTGCCTCGGTGACAGGGGGTATGGACTTTGTTCTGTGTCCGTTAGACAGCCAGAATCAACACACACACACACACCTTTGTGCTCCTACTGTTTGTAGGCCTCCCACTGCCAGCTCAAAGACACACCTTTTTTTAGTTCTCTACTCTCCACACCATGGACACGTGACTAGAAACAAAAGACCTTTGACTGACTGAATTAGTGTAACAGTAAAACTGCCTGCCACCTGTCCTCTTTACAATCAATACTTATACATCGTAATGGACTTATGGCTGACAGACCAAGCCTACTCTAAGATACTGCCGAAAGATACTCCCCAATACCTGTATGGTCTTCTTGAGACCAGATACTGACCAATACCTGTATGGTCTTCATGGAACCAGGTACTGACCAATACCTGTATGGTCTTCATGGAACCAGGTACTGACCAATACCTGTATGGTCTTCATGGAACCAGGTACTGACCAATACCTGTATGGTCTTCATGGAACCAGGTACTGACCAATACCTGTATGGTCTTCATGGAACCAGGTACTGACCAATACCTGTATGGTCTTCATGGAACCAGGTACTGACCAATACCTGTATGGTCTTCATGGAACCAGGTACTGACCAATACCTGTATGGTCTTCATGGAACCAGGTACTGACCAATACCTGTATGGTCTTCATGGAACCAGGTACTGACCAATACCTGTATGGTCTTCATGGAACCAGGTACTGACCAATACCTGTATGGTCTTCATGGAACCAGGTACTGACCAATACCTGTATGGTCTTCTTGAGACCGAGGAACATGAATAGTCAACAGTACCACTTCCCATTTTTAAGTGCTTTGCTCAAGGGCACAATCAACAGATTTTTCACTTAGGTTGTTATTTCTCTGGTGAGATAGAAACTATATCCAGCACTGCATCATACAACTGGGCTGCATCTCAATCACATGTTAATGGTCACATACACATGGTTAGCAGATGGTAATGGTCACATTCACATGGTTAGCAGATGTTAATGGTCACATACACATGGTTAGCAGATGTTAATGGTCACATTCAGATGTTAATGGTCACATACAACATGGTTAGCAGATGTTAATGGTCACATACCACATGGTTAGCAGATGGTAATGGTCACATACACATGGTTAGCAGATGGTAATGGTCACATACACATGGTTAGCAGATGGTAATGGTCACATACACATGGTTAGCAGATGGTAATGGTCACATACACATGGTTAGCAGATGGTAATGGTCACATACACATGGTTAGCAGATGGTAATGGTCACATACACATGGTTAGCAGATGGTAATGGTCACATACACATGGTTAGCAGATGGTAATGGTCACATACACATGGTTAGCAGATGGTAATGGTCACATACACATGGTTAGCAGATGGTAATGGTCACATACACATGGTTAGCAGATGGTAATGGTCACATACACATGGTTAGCAGATGGTAATGGTCACATACACATGGTTAGCAGATGGTAATGGTCACATACAACATGGTTAGCAGATGGTAATGGTCACATACAACATGGTTAGCAGATGGTAATGGTCACATACAACATGGTTAGCAGATGGTAATGGTCACATACAACATGGTTAGCAGATGGTAATGGTCACATACAACATGGTTAGCAGATGGTAATGGTCACATACAACATGGTTAGCAGATGGTAATGGTCACATACAACATGGTTAGCAGATGGTAATGGTCACATACACATGGTTAGCAGATGGTAATGGTCACATACAACATGGTTAGCAGATGGTAATGGTCACATACAACATGGTTAACAGATGGTAATGGTCACATACAACATGGTTAACAGATGGTAATGGTCACATACAACATGGTTAACAGATGTTAATGGTCACATACAACATGGTTAGCAGATGGTAATGGTCACATACAACATGGTTAGCAGATGGTAATGGTCACATACAACATGGTTAGCAGATGGTAATGGTCACATACAACATGGTTAGCAGATGGTAATGGTCACATACAACATGGTTAGCAGATGGTAATGCGAGTGTAGCGAAATGCTTGTGCTTCTAGTTCCCTACAGTGCAGTAATATCTAACAAATTATCGTAACAATTCCCCAACAACTACCTAATACACACAAATCTAAAGGGGTGAATGAGAATATGTACATAAATATATGGATGAGCGATGGCTGAGCGGCATAGACAAGGTGCAGTAGATGGTATACAGTACAGTATATACATGTGTTATGAGTAATGTAAACATTATTAAAGTGACTAGGCTGCATCTCAATAGTCTAAAATGACTTAATTTGCACTGAACATGGTGTCACTCTGCAATAGGTCGTAGTTGGCCACACCTGGTTTAAACATGTTACCATGGTGTCACTCTGCAATAGGTCGTAGTTGGCCACCCCTGGTTTAAACATGTTACCATGGTGTCACTCTGCAATAGGTCGTAGTTGGCCACACCTGGTTTAAACATGTTACCATGGTGTCACTCTGCAATAGGTCGTAGTTGGCCACACCTGGTTTAAACATGTTACCATGTGTCACTCTGCAATAGGTCGTAGTTGACCACCCCTGGTTTAAACATGTTACCATGGTGTCACTCTGCAATAGGTCGTAGTTGGCCACCCCTGGTCTGAAAATGGTGGTTTTGCAGTAAGTACTAGTTGGCCACCCCTGGTCTAAATATAGGGGAGGGTTCACTGGTTCTGGAATAGAACAAGGTTGAAGTGGGGAAAGGGATACCTAGTCAGTTGCACAACTGAATGCATTCAACCGAAATGTGTCTTCCACATTTTACCCAACCCCCCGGCGGGCTGCCTTAATCGTCGACCGGGTAGAAGTTGTTGTGCGGGTTCTCGCTCAAATTCAAATTTTCTCTAACAGTTGGTGAACACACATCACAACAGTTGTTAATCTGTCTCTGGGTGTTGTGTTGAGTGTGAAGCACATCCATATATGTATTTGAATGAATGACAGTTGTGCTCAGCATCTACAGACATCCAGCGTCCGCTGAGGGAATCATTTCAGGTCTCCCTCTCCATTCCCCAGCCCCTCTCACTGTAGACCGTCTTTAGTTTTATTTTGTTGTTCTGCCAACATTCAACTTTGAGTTTGGTCATTTTGCCAACCGTCAGCAGGAAAGTATGAAACTTTGCTGGAAAACCCTGCTGGTTTCAAAAAAGAAAATACATATTTTTAACTGTGTTTTTAACAGTGTATCCTCTCTCTCTAATTTGGTTGTGTGTGCGGCAGGAAAGTAGAGCTAACCACAGTTTGACCATGAGGCAGTGCTGTCTGCCCGTCCCATCCTGGAACTATGCTTTAGGTTTTGTTCTCTCTCTCCAGGCTGGTTCTCCTATGAACTTCACACGACCTTTACTGTTCACGTAGGAACTTGGTCTAAACCAGGGGGTACCAGTCATTCATATTATAAAATCATGAGACATTGATACATGGATGTACATAATAACAGCACATCGTTTCCAGTTCATTTGACCCTCGTTCTGTTGGTGGTGGTTACAGTGTTGTTGTTAAACTCCCTCTCTCACCCATTGCCCCCCGCACCCACCCCTGGCCTGCAAACCCTTTCTGTGCTGTTTGACTGCCCCGCCCCTGCTTAAACCAAAGAGCCACAACTCCAGGCTGATCTCTATCCATGCCCCTCTCTTTCTCCCTCTCTCTCATCCATCTCTCTCTATCCGTCTGTCTGTCTCTCTCTCATATCCCTCTCTAATCCCCCTCTCTCTCCATCTCTCTCTATCCCTCTGTCTCTCTAGGAGTTGATTCCTCTCATCCTGTGTACGGCGTGTCTCCACCCGGAGCCTAAAGAGAGAGACCAGCTCCTTCACATCCTCTTCAATCTCATCAAGAGACCTGACGACGAACAGAGGTGTCGGTTTTTATACCTAGCTGGTATCTCTGTGTTTCTAGGCTGATGATCATGGATTATCTTGATGGAGTGTGTTTGTATTAACTACAGGTTGTGTCTGTGTCTCTATAGGCAGGTGATCCCAACAGGTTGTGTCTGTGTCTCTATAGGCAGGTGATCCTAACAGGTTGTGTCTGTGTCTCTATAGGCAGGTGATCCTAACAGGTTGTGTCTGTGTCTCTATAGGCAGGTGATCCTAACAGGTTGTGTCTATAGGCAGGTGATCCTAACAGGTTGTGTCTATAGGCAGGTGATCCTAACAGGTTGTGTCTATAGGCAGGTGATCCCAACAGGTTGTGTCTGTGTCTCTATAGGCAGGTGATCCTAACAGGTTGTGTCTGTGTCTCTATAGGCAGGTGATCCTAACAGCTAGTGTCTATAGGCAGGTGATCCTAACAGGTTGTGTCTATAGGCAGGTGATCCTAACAGCTAGTGTCTATAGGCAGGTGATCCTAACAGCTAGTGTCTATAGGCAGGTGATCCTAACAGGTTGTGTCTATAGGCAGGTGATCCTAACAGCTAGTGTCTATAGGCAGATGATCCTAACAGCTAGTGTCTATAGGCAGGTGATCCTAACAGCTAGTGTCTATAGGCAGGTGATCCTAACAGCTAGTGTCTATAGGCAGGTGATCCTAACAGCTAGTGTCTATAGGCAGGTGATCCTAACAGCTAGTGTCTATAGGCAGGTGATCCGAACAGCTAGTGTCTATAGGCAGGTGATCCGAACAGCTAGTGTCTATAGGCAGGTGATCCTAACAGCTAGTGTCTATAGGCAGGTGATCCTAACAGCTAGTGTCTATAGGCAGGTGATCCTAACAGCTAGTGTCTATAGGCAGGTGATCCTAACAGCTAGTGTCTATAGGCAGGTGATCCTAACAGCTAGTGTCTATAGGCAGGTGATCCTAACAGCTAGTGTCTATAGGCAGGTGATCCTAACAGCTAGTGTCTATAGGCAGGTGATCCTAACAGCTAGTGTCTATAGGCAGGTGATCCTAACAGCTAGTGTCTATAGGCAGGTGATCCTAACAGCTAGTGTCTATAGGCAGGTGATCCTAACAGCTAGTGTCTATAGGCAGGTGATCCTAACAGGTTGTGTCTATAGGCAGGTGATCCTAACAGCTAGTGTCTATAGGCAGGTGATCCTAACAGCTAGTGTCTATAGGCAGGTGATCCTAACAGCTTGTGTCTATAGGCAGGTGATCCTAACAGCTTGTGTCTATAGGCAGGTGATCCTAACAGCTTGTGTCTATAGGCAGGTGATCCTAACAGCTAGTGTCTATAGGCAGGTGATCCTAACAGCTAGTGTCTATAGGCAGGTGATCCTAACAGCTAGTGTCTAGGCAGGTGATCCTAACAGCTAGTGTCTATAGGCAGGTGATCCTAACAGCTAGTGTCTATAGGCAGGTGATCCTAACAGCTAGTGTCTATAGGCAGGTGATCCTAACAGCTAGTGTCTATAGGCAGGTGATCCTAACAGCTAGTGTCTATAGGCAGGTGATCCTAACAGCTAGTGTCTATAGGCAGGTGATCCTAACAGCTAGTGTCTATAGGCAGGTGATCCTAACAGCTAGTGTCTATAGGCAGGTGATCCTAACAGCTAGTGTCTATAGGCAGGTGATCCTAACAGCTAGTGTCTATAGGCAGGTGATCCTAACAGCTAGTGTCTATAGGCAGGTGATCCTAACAGCTAGTGTCTATAGGCAGGTGATCCTAACAGCTAGTGTCTATAGACAGGTGATCCTAACAGCTAGTGTCTATAGGCAGGTGATCCTAACAGCTAGTGTCTATAGGCAGGTGATCCTAACAGCTAGTGTCTATAGGCAGGTGATCCTAACAGCTAGTGTCTATAGGCAGGTGATCCTAACAGCTAGTGTCTATAGGCAGGTGATCCTAACAGCTAGTGTCTATAGGCAGGTGATCCTAACAGCTAGTGTCTATAGGCAGGTGATCCTAACAGCTAGT
This sequence comes from Salvelinus alpinus, assembly GCF_045679555.1. NCBI lineage: Eukaryota > Metazoa > Chordata > Actinopteri > Salmoniformes > Salmonidae > Salvelinus > Salvelinus alpinus. The sequence goes on from NC_092095.1 coordinate 16,451,447, forward strand.
GTCTATAGGCAGGTGATCCTAACAGCTAGTGTCTATAGGCAGGTGATCCTAACAGCTAGTGTCTATAGGCAGGTGATCCTAACAGGTCGTGTCTATAGGCAGGTGATCCTAACAGGTCGTGTCTATAGGCAGGTGATCCTAACAGCTAGTGTCTATAGGCAGGTGATCCTAACAGCTAGTGTCTATAGGCAGGTGATCCTAACAGCTAGTGTCTATAGGCAGGTGATCCTAACAGGTCGTGTCTATAGGCAGGTGATCCTAACAGCTAGTGTCTATAGGCAGGTGATCCTAACAGCTAGTGTCTATAGGCAGGTGATCCTAACCGGTCGTGTCTATAGGCAGGTGATCCTAACAGGTCGTGTCTATAGGCAGGTGATCCTAACAGCTTGTGTCTGTATGTCTACAGGCGGATGATCCTAACAGGTTGTGTGGCGTTTGCCAGACATGTTGGTCCTACCAGAGTTGAGGCTGAACTCCTACCACAATGCTGGGAACAGGTATCTACTCCTTCCTCCTTTTCTCTCTCTTTCTCTCCTTTTCTTCCTGAATATATTCTTCATTTAGTTGGAACACCATTATTTTTGTCTTACTGAGATTTACTTTCAGGGCCCAAGTCTGAAAGAATCTGTGCAGATACTAGTTGCTGCTGTAGGCCCTCCTTGGTTGGGGATAGAAGCACCAGATCATCATCAAACAGTAGACATTTGACTTCAGATTGTAGTAGGGTTAGGTTGGGTGCTGCAGACTTCTAGTGCCCTGGCCAATTTGTTGATATATATGTTGAAGAGGGTGAATATCGCTAAATATTTTTTGCTCATATGATTTGAAAAACGAATCATCAGGAGTAGGCAGCGCCATAAGTAAGTGAGTAAACTGAGATATGACTAAGGAGTTCATCAGGGCAATTTTTCCATAAATATACAGGTATTTACCTCTCCATGGTTGCAGGATCTTGTCTATTTTTACAAGTTTTCTATTGAAATTCATTGTGGAGAGCTCCTTCACTACATTTAGCTGGGCCATGTGTTTCTCTCCCTTCTCCTTCACTACATTTAGCTGGGCCATGTGTTCCTCTCCCTTCTCCTTCACTACATTTAGCTGGGCCATGTGTTCCTCTCCCTTCTCCTTCACTACATTTAGCTGGGCCATGTGTTTCTCTCCCTTCTCCTTCACTACATTTAGCTGGGCCATGTGTTCCTCTCCCTTCTCCTTCACTACATTTAGCTGGGCCATGTGTTCCTCTCCCTTCTCCTTCACTACATTTAGCTGGGCCATGTGTTCCTCTCCCTTCTCCTTCACTACATTTAGCTGGGCCATGTGTCCCTCTCCCTTCTCCTTCACTACATTTAGCTGGGCCATGTGTCCCTCTCCCTTCTCCTTCACTACATTTAGCTGGGCCATGTGTTCCTCTCCCTTCTCCTTCACTACATTTAGCTGGGTCATGTGTTCCTCTCCCTTCTCCTTCACTACATTTAGCTGGGCCATGTGTTCCTCTCCCTTCTCCTTCACTACATTTAGCTGGGCCATGTGTTCCCCTCGCTCCTCTTTAAGTTCTCTCACCTCAGTCCGTAGAGCAGCCAGCTCTCAGACAGCCGTCCATCTCCACCTCCTGCCCTCTGGGTCTTGTTGTGGGGTGTTGTTGTGCTGGTCTGTTTTGTGGGTTTGTTCTGTCTGGATTGTGTGGACCAGCTCTCTGAGCTCCACCACGTCTCTCTCCAGCTCTGTGAATGTATCCCTCTCAATGATGGAGGAGCAGTGCAGTTGTGGGACCTGGGTGTGTTCATTGCTGGGGGTGACTATCCTCGTCTGCAGGACAGTTTGAAGAGGTGTGATCAGACTGACACAGGATGGGGGAGTAATCACAGAGAGAGAGATATTTTCCTGCTGTGCTCTGTCTTTGATCCCGTAAAAGTCCTGCTGGAACTGCATGAGGAGCCCGGCACCATTACTGTCCCAGACTCGTATACGTTGAGAGGTTGTTTCAATATCCTCAATGTCTAGTATTCTGAGTTTCCACCCTGGGCCAATACCCTCTCTCTTGACAGAGGGGTAGTGTGCTCTTATTGCACTGTGTCATGCCAGGGGATGGTCTGTGTTAATATAGCACTGTGCCATGCCAGGGGATGGTCTGTGTTAATATAGCACTGCGCCATGCCAGGGGATGGTCTGTGTTAATATAGCACTGTGCCATGCCAGGGGATGGTCTGTGTTAATATAGCACTGTGCCATGCCAGGGGATGGTCTGTGTTAATATAGCACTATGCCATGCCAGGGGATGGTCTGTGTTAATATAGCACTGTGCCATGCCAGGGGATGGTCTGTGTTAATATAGCACTGTGCCATGCCAGGGGATGGTCTGTGTTAATATAGCACTATGCCATGCCAGGGGATGGTCTGTGTTAATATAGCACTGTGTCATGCCAGGGGATGGTCTGTGTTAATATAGCACTGTGCCATGCCAGGGGATGGTCTGTGTTAATATAGCACTGTGCCATGCCAGGGGATGGTCTGTGTTAATATAGCACTGTGTCATGCCAGGGGAAGGTCTGTGTTAATATAGCACTGTGTCATGCCAGGGGAAGGTCTGTGTTAATATAGCACTGTGCCATGCCAGGGGATGGTCTGTGTTAATATAGCACTGTGCCATGCCAGGGGATGGTCTGTGTTAATATAGCACTGTGCCATGCCAGGGGATGGTCTGTGTTAATATAGCACTGTGCCATGCCAGGGGAGGGTCTGGTTAATATAGCACTGTGCCATGCCAGGGGATGGTCTGGTTAATATAGCACTGTGCCATGCCAGGCGATGGTCTGGTTAATATAGCACTGTGTCATGCCAGTAGATGGTCTGGTTAATATAGCACTGCGTCATGCCAGGGGATGGTCTGTGTTAATATAGCACTGCGCCATGCCAGGGGATGGTCTGTGTTAATATAGCACTGTGCCATGCCAGGGGATGGTCTGTGTTAATATAGCACTGCGCCATGCCAGGGGAAGGTCTGTGTTAATATAGCACTGTGCCATGCCAGGGGATGGTCTGTGTTAATATAGCACTGCGCCATGCCAGGGGATGGTCTGTGTTAATATAGCACTGCGCCATGCCAGGGGATGGTCTGTGTTAATATAGCACTGCGCCATGCCAGGGGAAGGTCTGTGTTAATATAGCACTGCGCCATGCCAGGGGATGGTCTGTGTTAATATAGCACTGTGCCATGCCAGGGGATGGTCTGTGTTAATATAGCACTGTGCCATGCCAGGGGATGGTCTGTGTTAATATAGCACTGTGCCATGCCAGGGGATGGTCTGTGTTAATATAGCACTGTGCCATGCCAGGGGATGGTCTGTGTTAATATAGCACTGTGCCATGCCAGGGGATGGTCTGTGTTAATATAGCACTGTGCCATGCCAGGGGATGGTCTGTGTTAATATAGCACTGTGCCATGCCAGGGGATGGTCTGTGTTAGTATAGCACTGTACCAGGGGATGGTCTGTGTGGGAAATTAAGTTGCTTATGTTCCCCTCTTTTTAGCAGTCAGCAAATATTGTCCTTGAGGATCTTGTTTTTGTACTTATTTGTGTAGTGTTATTTTTAATGTCTATGGGGTACTGTACTGTGATGACATCTGCCCAGGGATACGCCATGGAGCAGGGGGCTTCAAATGCCTTGGTTCTGGGAGGCTGTGAAACTCTGCTGCCGTTGTTAGGCTCAAGAGATTTCACAAATCTCGTTTCACACTTCAGTGCTAATTGAAGTTGCAGCCAGGTCAGTTCTGTCCTAGCAGCTTGGTAGCTTAGTAGCCTATTTACTTAGCTTTATTTAAGAAAATGACCTAGAGATTACTGAATATTACTCCCTCAGTCTTGTGTTGATGGTATTTCCTGGTTCCGCTGTGTTTCTTCTGCAGGTTTTGGTTTGTTAAAGTTTTTTCTTGATAATCCTTGGTAGTAAGAATCCATTCAGGAAATTAGTCCAAAATCAAGGTTTTAGTTATGGAATTTTGATTTGATGTAGAGGGTAGAATCCTATATGTCCTTGTGGGAGGGGAAATCAAGGTTTATCTACATTTATCCAACTCTAATTCTATATTTTGCAGAAGAACTCAGTAGCTCATGACCTCTCTCTCTGTCTCTCTGTCTCTCTGTCTCTCTGTCTCTATTGGCATGATGTAACAATGTACATTCTGCCAAAGCTTACTTTGGATATTTACAATATGAAAATAATAAGAATCAAAATTGTCAACAGGACAACAGTAACAACAATAACCAAGTGTCAAAAGAACCATACATTCAACAATAACTATGCATACAGTAGAGTACATGTGCAGGTTGATTGGTCAGTCAGACACTGTCCCTCAACATATGGCAGGCAGCAATGTAGTGCACTGCCAACCCACAGCTCTCTGCGTCCTCCCCCAACAGGACGGGTAGCCTACTCTCATCAGAGAGGTCTTTGAAACCTTGAATAAGGGTTTCAGATTTGTGGAAATGACACTCTCTAATTGTTTTATAATTTTGACATTTTGTCAGGAAATGCAGCTCCGTCTCAGGTTCTGCTGTTGGGCAGTGGTTGCACAGCCTTTCCTCTACAGGGAGCCAGGTTTTCCTGTGTCTACCCTTCTCAATGGGAAGGCTGTGCTCACTGAGCCTGTACTTTGTCAAGGTTTTTCTAAGGTTTTGATCAGTTACCATGGTCAAATAGTTAGCCACGGTGTACTGTCGATTTAGGGCCAGATAGCACTGCATTTTGCTTTGTGCTTGTGTTTCCCAATAAGCAATGTAGTTTTGTTTTGACTGTTGTAATTTGGTTTATTCTGATTGATTGGATGTTCTGGTCCTGAGGCGTCAGTGTGTAAGTAGAACAGGTTTGTGAACTCAGCCCCAGGACCAACTGGATGAGGAGACTATTTTCTTTGCTCAGCTCTTGGCATTGCAGGGCTTGGTAATGATATGAGAGGGGGTCACTGTATTTTAGATGTTTCCAAAACTTAATTGCTGGTTTTTTAGATTTTATTATTAGTGGATATTGGCCTAATTCTGCCCTGCATGCATTGTTTGTAGTTTTCCTCTGGACATGTAGGAGAATCTTACAGAAACTCTGCATGCAGGTTTTCAATGGGGTGTTTGTCCCATTTGGTGAAACCTTGTTTTGCAAGTGGACTCCACAGGTATTTCAATTTGAATTAGTTTTTTAATGGCGTAGAATGCCCTGCTTGCTTTCTCTCTGTTCATTCACTGCCTCATTAAGGTGTCCACTTGAGCTTATTTTTAAACCTAAGTAATTGTAGTGTGTACAGTACTCTATATATTTTGTACCAATTGAGAACTTTGGTCTTATTCCCTGAGATCTGGATCTTCTTTGGAAATAATTTTAGTTTTTGGGGGGTTTTCTGCCAGGGCCCAGGTCTGGCAGTACTGCTCTAGCAGGTCCAGGCTCTGTTGTAGGCCATGTGCTGTGGGTGACAGCAGGCATAGGTCATCTGCGAAGAGTAGGCATTTAACCTCTGAATTGTGGAGTCGAACACCAGGGGCTGAGGATTTTTCTAGAATACTGGCCAATTCATTGATGTAAATATTGAAGAGTGCAGGGCTCAGATTGCAACCCTGGCGAAGGCCCCGCCCCTGGTTGAAGAATTCTGTTATTTTCTTGCCAATTTTAATGCCGCCGTATTGCCAGTATACATTGATTAATTATGTCATAGGTTTTACCCCCTACACCACTTTCAATAACTTTGTAGAACAGTCCTGTATGCCAAATAGAATCAAATGCTTTTTGTGTTTATGGACTCCTCAATTAGTGTCAGTTGCTTGCTGTTGTACTGTGCTTTTTTGGTTCTGAGTGTACGTCTATAGAGTTTTAAATTCTCACGGCATAATTCACCATTATTTGGGTCTCTGTGCTTTTGGTTGGATAGTGTTCTACTTTTTTTTTTATTTTTTATTTTTTTTATTATAATTTTACAGTCTGCCACAAACCAGTGGTCTTTTTTGCTATGTTTTTTGTAAATTTCAGTTGTGCTTCTTTTGCCATTTGCCTGAATATATAGTTTATGTTTTTTACTGCTAGATTGATGCCTTCTTTACTGTGAGTGAATGTGGTATCCAGAAAGTTATCTAAGAGTGTCTGGATATTTTGGTTACAGGTTGCTTTCTGGTATTCTTCTGTGCTGTTTTGGGCACATCTGTATGAATTTCTGATGTTGTACAGCTTACTGAGCTGTGAATGTTTGGCTGCTTCCATGTCTGTTCTTTTGAGGAACAATGTAATTTGGCTGTGATCAGACTGTCTCGCTGTCTCCCTGTCTCTGTCTCTCTCTCTCTCTCTCTTTGTCTGTCTCTCTCAATTCAATTCAAGGGGCTTTATTGGCATGGGAAACATGTGTTAACATTGCCAAAGCAAGTGAGGTAGATAATATACAAAAGTGAAATAAACAATCAAAATTAACAGTAAATATTACACATACAGAAGTTTCAAAAGAATAAAGACATTACAAATGTCATATTATGTATATATACAGTGTTGTAACAATGTACAAATGGTTAAAGTACACAAGGGAAAAAAATAAATAAGCATGAATATGGGTTGTATTTACAATGGTGTTTGTTCTTCACTGGTTGCCCTTTTCTTGTGGCAACAGGTCACAAATCTTGCTGCGGTGATGGCACACTGTGGTATTTCACCCAGTAGATATGGGAGTTTATCAAATTGGGTTTGTTTTCTAATTCTTTGTGGATCTGTGTAATCTGAGGGAAATATTTGTCTCTGGTCATACATTGGGCAGGAGGTTAGGAAGTGCAGCTCAGTTTCCACCTCATGTTGTGGGCAGTGTGCACATAGCCTGTCTTCTCTTGAGAGCCATGTCTGCCTACGGCGGCCTTTCTCAATAGCAAGGCTATGCTCACTGAGTCTGTACATACAGTGGGGAGAACAAGTATTTGATACACTGCCGATTTTGCAGGTTTTCCTACTTACAAAGCATGTAGAGGTCTGTAATTTTTATCATAGGTACACTTCAACTGTGAGAGACGGAATCTAAAACAAAAATCCAGAAAATCACATTGTATGATTTTTAAATAATTAATTTGCATTTTATTGCATGACATAAGTATTTGATCACCTACCAACCAGTAAGAATTCCGGCTCTCACAGACCTGTTAGTTTTTCTTTAAGAAGCCCTCCTGTTCTCCACTCATTACCTGTATTAACTGCACCTGTTTGAACTCGTTACCTGTATAAAAGACACCTGTCCACACACTCAATCAAACAGATTCCAACCTCTCCACAATGGCCAAGACCAGAGAGCTGTGTAAGGACATCAGGGATACAATTGTAGACCTGCACAAGACTGGGATGGGCTACAGGACAATAGGCAAGCAGCTTGGTGAGAAGGCAACAACTGTTGGCGCAATTATTAGAAAATGGAAGAAGTTCAAGATGACGGTCAATCACCCTCGGTCTGGGGCTCCATGCAAGATTTCACCTCGTGGGGCATCAATGATCACGAGGAAGGTGAGGGATCAGCCCAGAACTACACGGCAGGACCTGGTCAATGACCTGAAGAGAGCTGGGACCACAGTCTCAAAGAAAACCATTAGTAACACACTACGCCGTCATGGATTAAAATCCTGCAGCGCACGCAAGGTCCCCCTGCTTAAGCCAGTGCATGTCCAGGCCTGTCTGAAGTTTGCCAATGACCATCTGGATGATCCAGAGGAGGAATGGGAGAAGGTCATGTGGTCTGATGAGACAAAAATAGAGCTTTTTGGTCTAACTCCACTCGCCGTGTTTGGAGGAAGAAGAAGTATGAGTACAACCCCAAGAACACCATCCCAACCGTGAAGCATGGAGGTGGAAACATCATTCTTTGGGGATGCTTTTCTGCAAAGGGGACAGGACGACTGCACCGTATTGAGGGGAGGATGGATGGGGCCATGTATCGCGAGATCTTGGCCAACAACCTCCTTCCCTCAGTAAGAGCATTGAAGATGGGTCGTGGCTGGGTCTTCCAGCATGACAACGACACGAAACACACAGCCATGGCAACTAAGGAGTGGCTCCGTAAGAAGCATCTCAAGGTGCTTAGCCAGTCTCCAGACCTGAACCCAATAGAAAATCTTTGGAGGGAGCTGAAAGTCCGTATTGCCCAGCGACAGCCCCGAAACCTGAAGGATCTGGAGAAGATCTGTAGGGAGGAGTGGGCCAAAATCCCTGCTGCAGTGTGTGCAAACCTAGTCAAGAACTACAGGAAACGTATGATCTCTGTAATTGCAAACAAAGGTTTCTGTACCAAATATTAAGTTCTGCTTTTCTGATGTATCAAATACTTATGTCATGCAATAAGATGCAAATTAATTACTTAAAAATCATACAATGTGATTTTCTGGATTTTTGTTTTAGATTCCGTCTCTCACAGTTGAAGTGTACCTATGATAAAAATTACAGACCTCTACATGCTTTGTAAGTAGGAAAACCTGCAAAATCGGCAGTGTATCAAATACTTGTTCTCCCCACTGTAGTCAAAGCTTTCCTTAAGTTTGGGTCAGTCACAGTGGTCAGGTGTTCTGCCACTGTGTACTCTCTGTTTAGGGCCAAATAGCATTCTAGTTTGCTCCGTTTTTTTTGTTAATTCTTTCCAATGTGTCAAGTAATTATCTTTTTGTTTTCTCATGATTTGGTTGGGTCTAATTGTGCTGCTGTCCTGGGGCTCTGTGGGGTGTGTTTGTGAACAGAGCCCCAGGACCAGCTTGCTTAGGGGACTCTTCTCCAGGTTCATCTCTCTGTAGGTGATGGCTTTGTTATGGAAGGTTTGGGAATCACTTCCTTTTAGGTGGGTGTGGAATTTAACGGCTCTTTTCTGGATTTTGATAATTAGTGGGTATCGGCCTAATTCTACTCTGCATGCATTATTTGGTGTTTTACGTTGTACACGGAGGATATTTTTGCAGAATTCTGCATGCAGTCTCAATTTGGTGTTTGTCCCATTTTGTGAAATCTTGGTTGGTGAGCGGACCCCAGACCTCACAACCATAAAGGGCAATGGGCTCTGACTGATTCAAGTATTTTTAGCCAGACCCTAATTGGTATGTTGAATTTTATGTTCCTTTTGATTGCATAGAATGCCCTTCTTGCCTTGTCTCTCAGATCGCTCATAGCTTTGTGGAAGTTACCTGTGGCGCTGATGTTTAGGCCGAGGTACGTGTAGTTTTTTGTGTGTTCTTGGGCAACTGTGTCTAGATGGAATTTGTATTTGTGGTCCTGGCGACTGGAACTTTTTTGGAACACCATTATTTATGTCTTACGGTTATTTACTGTCAGGGCCCAGGTCTGACAGCATCTGTGCAGAAGATCTAGGCGCTGCTGTAGGGCCTCCTTGGTTGGTGACAGAAGCACCAGATCATCAGTGAACAGTAGACATTTGACTTCAGACTCTAGTAGGGTGAGGCTGGGTGCTGCAGACTTTTCTAGTGCCCTCGCCAATTCGTTGATATATATGTTGAAGAGGGTGGGGCTTAAGCTGCAACGCTGTCTCAACCCACGGCTTTGTGGGAAGAAATTTGTGTGTTTGCCTATTTTAACCGCACACTTGTGTACATGGATTTTATAATGTCGTATGTTTTACCCCCAACACCACTTTACATCTATGTGTATAGCAGACCCTCATGCCAAATTGAGTCAAAGGCTTTTTTGAAATCAACATAGCATGAGAAGACTGACTTTGTTTGTTTGTCAACTCTCTGTCTCTCTCTCTGTCTCTCTCTCTTTCTCCAGATCAACCATAAGTATTCAGAGAGAAGGTTGTTGGTAGCAGAGGCCTGTGGAGCCTTAGCACCTTACCTGCCTGTAAGACTCGCACACACGATCTGTCTCTCTCTGTCACATACATACACACACACACACACCGGTACTTAAACGCATGTTATCACACAGCTTATCTGCCTGTTAGCTACACGTGTGTGTGTCTGAGTGTGTGTGTTCTCACTCTGCCTATATGTGTGTGTTAACAGAAGGAGATACGTAGTTCCCTGGTGTTGTCCATGCTGCAGCAGATGCTGGCTGAAGACAAGGCAGACATGGTCAGAGAGGCCGTGGTCAAAAGCCTCGCTATCATCATGGGATACATCGACGACCCTGACAAGTACTCCCAGGTGTGTGTGCCCGTGCGTTAGAAAAAGGCTTTTATGACCGGTCTTGTGTTTAGTTAAATGAACGGTGGTCTTGTTATAGTGACTGTGGTTGTGTTCATGTTGCGGTCAGGGTTTTGAGTTGATGTTGTTGTCCCTCGGTGACCCATCGGAGAGGGTGGTCAGTGCTATCCACCAGGTGTTCATCCCAGCATTCGCTGCCTGGACCACAGAGCTGGGAATCCTCCAGACCACTCTCTTCCCCTCTCTGCTGGCCCGCATAGAGAAACTACTCAAGGTAGGTAGACCCACAGGACTTTGGTTATTTGACATGTCTAAGAAAAAATTTGCTTTTGATCTCAATGGATCAATAAGGTTGATCAGTCCAGATGGAGAAGCTCTAACTCTCCTCTGTCTGTCTCTCTCTCTCTCTCTCTACCCCCCCCCCCCCCCCCCAAGCAGGGTGAACATGGTCTTGATGAACACAAGCTCCACATGTTCCTGTCGGCCCTCCAGTCTCTCATCCCTCCTCTGTTCTCTGTGGTGATCCAGAACGCTCCCTTCACACACAGGCTCACCCTTCAAGGAGACATCCCCCCCATCGAGGGTAGGAAACACACAGGCTCACCCTGCAGGGAGACATCCCCCCCATCGAGGGTAGGAAACACACAGGCTCACCCTGCAGGGAGACATCCCCCCCATCGAGGGTAGGAAACACACAGGCTCACCCTGCAGGGAGACATCCCCCCCATCGAGGGTAGGAAACACACAGGCTCACCCTGCAGGGAGACATCCCCCCCATCGAGGGTAGGAAACACACAGGCTCACCCTGCAGGGAGACATCCCCCCCATCGAGGGTAGGAAACACACAGGCTCACCCTGCAGGGAGACATCCCCCCCATCGAGGGTAGGAAACACACAGGCTCACCCTGCAGGGAGACATCCCCCCCATCGAGGGTAGGAAACACACAGGCTCACCCTGCAGGGAGACATCCCCCCCATCGAGGGTAGGAAACACACAGGCTCACCCTGCAGGGAGACATCCCCCCCATCGAGGGTAGGAAACACACAGGCTCACCCTGCAGGGAGACATCCCCCCCATCGAGGGTAGGAAACACACAGGCTCATCCTGCAGGGAGACACCCCCCCCCCCCCCCCATAGAGGGTAGGAAACACACAGGCTCACCCTGCAGGGAGACATCCCCCCCATAGAGGGTAGGAAACACACAGGCTCACCCTGCAGGGAGACATCCCCCCCATAGAGGGTAGGAAACACACAGGAAGTTGGAAGCCAGTAACCTTGCTATGTTCTGACTACCATATTCTCCCAAAATCTCTAGTATTTTGCTTCCCTGACCTTTAACCCCTGACCCCTAACCTATGACTCCTGTTTGACCCCTCAGTGACGCGGTTCCCTCGGCCAGCGTCTCCTCTTCAGGATGTAGCGACTGTCGTGGGCAGCCGGGAGACGCTGAGCGGCCTCCTCATCCTCTATGATTACCAGCTAGAACATGAGGGCACTACGAGCTGGGACAGTATGCTGTGGGTGGTCAATCAACTGTGAGTGGTCTATACACTACACACACATGTACTCTGAGTGGACAAAACATTAGGAACACACCAGATCTTTCCATGACAGACTGACCAGGTGAAGCAATAATCCCTTATTGTTGTTAAATCTACTTGAATCAGTGTGTAGATGAAGGGGAGGAGACAGGTTAAAGAAGGATTTTTAAGCCTTGAGATAATTGAGACATGGATTGTGTATGTGTGCCATTCAGAGGGTGAATGGGCAACACAAAAGATGTAAGTGCCTTTGAACGGGTATGGTGGTAGTTGCCAGGCGCACCGGTTTGTGTCAAGAACTGCAACGCTGCTGGGTTTTTCACGCTCGTTTCCCGTGTGTATCAAGAATAGTCCACCACCCAAAGGACATCCTGCCAACTTGACAAAACTGTGTGACGCATTGGAGACAACATGGGGCCAGCATCGTGGTGGAACGCTTTCGACACCTTGTAGAGTCCATGCTCCGACGAATTGAGGCTGTTCTGAGGGCAAAAAAGGGTGCAACACATATTAGGAAGGTGTTCTTAATGTTTTGTACACTCAGTGTATATAAACACTATATATATATATTTATTATTTTGTGTGTGTGTGTATATATATATATTTCAGCCACACCTGTTGCTTACAGGTATATAATTGAGCACACAGCCATGCAATCTCCATAGACAAACATTAGCAGTAGAATGGCCTTACTGAAGACCTCAGTGACTTTCAACGTCACACCGTCATAGGATGCCACCTTTCCCACAAGTCAATTCGTCAAATTTCTGCCCTGCTAGAGCTGCCCTGGTCAACTGTAAGTTATTGTTAAGTGGAAACATCTAGGAGCAACAATGGCTTAGTGGTAGGCCACACAAGCACACAGAACGGGACCGCCGAGTGCTGAAGCACGTAGTTTGTAAATATCATCTGTCCTCAGTTGCAACTCTCACTACCGAGTTCCAAACTTCGTCTTGAAGCAACGTCAGCACAAGTGCCGTTCATCAGGCGCTTCATTAAATGGTTTCCATGACCAAGAAGCCTAAGATCACCATGCGCAAGGCCAAGCGTTGGCTGGAGTGGTGTAAAGCTCGCCGCCATTGGACTCTGGAGCGGTGGAAACGCATTCTCTGGAGTAATGAATCACGCTTTACCATCTGACAGTCTGACGGACAAATCTGAGTTTGGCGGATGCCAGGAGAACGCTACCTGCCCCAATGCATAGTGCCAACTGTAAAGTTTGGTGGAGGAGGAATAATGGTCCGGGATTGTTTTTCACAGTTCAGGCTAGGCCCCTTAGTTCCAGTAAAATAAATCTTAATGCTACAGCATACAATGACATTCTAGATGATTCTGTGCTTCCAACTTTGTGGCAACAGTTTGGGGAAGGTCCTTTCCTGTTTCAGCATGACAATGCCCCCATGCACAAAGCGAAGTCCATACAAAAATGTTTTTTCTAGATTGGTGTGGAAGAACTTGACTGGCCTGCACAGAGCACTAACCTCAACCCCATCGAACACCTTTGGGATGAATTGGAACACTGACTGTGAGCCAGGCCTAATCGCCCAACATCAATGCCCGACCTCACTAATGCTCTTGTGGCTGAATGGAAGCAAGTCCCTGCAGCAATGTTCCAACATCTAGTGGAAAGTCTTCCCAGAAGAGTGGAGGCTGTTATAGCAGCAAAGGGGGAGACCAACTCCATATTAATGCCCATGATTTCAGAATAAGATGTTTGACGAGCAGGTGTCCACATACTTTTGGTCATGTAGTGTATATACAAACACACACACACACAGACACACACACACACACACAGATACACACATGTATGCTCGCACGCACACATAATCCTGACCCTCTCCTCTCTCCAGTCTTCCCCAGCTGATAGAGATAGTAGGTCGTATTACTGTAACCTCCACTACGTGTGTCCATGAGTTCTCACGCTTCTTCTGGAGACTCTGCCGCACGTTTGGCAAGATCTTCACTAACACTAAGGTAAGAATGTGCACTGGTCTGCTGTTGGCCTCGTACTGGACACAATCTGCACTTTTCGATTCATTTCATAGGTGCTGACTATAGCGGGGTGTCCTCTCTCGTTCAGGTAAAACCACAGTTCCAGGAGATCCTACGGCTCTCTGAAGAAAATGTTGGTAAGTGGAAGACACACACACACCTTTTGTAAACAATCTGTTTTATTGAGATTAGTAGGATTGGGTGTTTCCCTGTCTCTCCTCATCCTCTGAATATTTCAGAAGTTTAAACGGGCGTGTGGTCCCGATACCTCTGCCGTGTGTTTTTGTTTGTGTCTGGTCTGGTGTGCATGCCAACTATTCTCTGTTTCATAAACTTACTGAAGTGGAAATAAGTTACACGGTCGTATGTCACTTTCTCTTTCTCCAGTGTTTGTTCTCTCTCCTAGATGCTTTAACCGGGAATGCTGTCCTGATCAAGGCTACAGTTCCAGTCTATGCTACAGGTGTACTGACATGCTACAATCAGGTAAACAAGTGGGCTTTTGTGCATAGGGACAGTGATCCGTCTTTCTAATAACTTGGTCGTTCCACTTTCATATTTTAGGTAGAAATTGTGCACAAATATAAAATAAAAAAAGCCTGTTATATTAAATTAAGTGTTCTTTAATATAGACCACTTGGAAAATTCAATGAATCAGATGTTTTTATATGAAGGGAGACTTGCTATAATGCTAACAGTGCATTATGACACCTGTGTGAATCCTCTGTTACTTCTAGGACGATTTTAACCCACTGAACCACATCTCTCCAAGTTTCACCATCTTTGTCAAGCTCCAGTTATTTTGTTGCTTTGACAAAGTCGTTTCTGAAGAGGATTGTTTATTTATTTATGTTATTAGTCATTCATTTTAAGGAAGTCCGTCTACCTGTCCCTCATTCTAAGGTCAACCTTGTTGCGTAAACTGAATTCTCCTTTTAATAAGGTGAAACTATTCCCTTTTTTTTTTATATTCTAAAGAGACATTGAACATCTAATAGTCAAATCATGTAACATGTGTAACAGAAGGTGATCTGGTTCTACTCTTTTTGGACATGTTCTGCATTGTGGTGGAAACCTGAGTGAGTCCAGTATAACACGTCAACACTGTTAGACTGACATGTTTGAACAATACCATTCATGTGAAGCTTGTGTTCAATTGCCACTCCCTGTTGTACACAACAAGTTCCATTCCGCCTGCCGGATTTTAATATGAAATCTTCAATACCGATTTAATCTTGTGATGTTGGAAAACGTGTTTGTTTATTCAGTTGAACATGTGCTCTTCATGAATGTTACATTTTGTAAAAAAAAAAAAAAAAGAAAAACTGTTGACACTCAGCATAGTTTGTATAACGTGGTGTGATCATCATAACAACACACAGGAACTCAAGTCATTCTGTTCACCTGATCTAGAACTCCTCACAATCAAATGTCGACCGCATTATCTACCAAGGGAATTCTCTTCAATCATAATCACAGCCGTATATATTCCCCCCCAAGCAGACACATCGATGGCCCTGAACGAACTTTATCTGACTCTTTGTAAACTGGAAACCACACACCCTGAGGCTGCATTCATCGTAGCTGGGGATTTTAACAAGGCTAATCTAAAAACAAAACTCCCTAAATTCTATCAGCATATCGATTGTGCTACCAGGGCTGGAAAAACACTAGACCATTGTTATACTAATTTCCGCGACGCTTATAAGGCCCTCCCCCGCCCCCCTTTCGGAAAAGCTGACCACGACTCCATTTTGTTGATTCCAGCCTACAAACAGAAACTCAAACAACAAGCTCCCGCGCTCAGGTCTGTTCAACGCTGGTCCGACCAATCTGAATCCACGCTTCAAGACTGCTTCGATCACGCGGATTGGAATATGTTCCGCATCGCGTCCAACAACAATATTGACGAATATGCTGATTCGGTGAGCGAGTTCATTAGGAAGTGCATTGACGATGTCGTACCCACAGCAACGATAAAAACATTCCCAAACCAGAAACCGTGGATTGACGGCAGCATTCGCGTGAAACTGAAAGCGCGAACCACTGCTTTTAACCAGGGCAAGGTGACCGGAAGCATGACCGAATACAAACAGTGTAGCTATTCTCTCCGCAAGGCAATCAAACAGGCTAAGTCTCAGTACAGAGACAAAATCGAGTCGCAATTCAACAGCTCAGACACAAGAGGTATGTGGCAGGGTCTACAGTCAATCACGGATTACAAAAAGAAAACCAGCCCCGTCGCGGACCAGGATGTCTTGCTCCCAGACAGGCTAAACAACTTTTTTGCCCGCTTTGAGGACAATACAGTGCCACTGACACGGCCCCCTACCAAAACCTGCGGGCTCTCCTTCACTGCAGCCGAGGTGAGTAAAACATTTAAACGTGTTAACCCTCGCAAGGCTGCAGGCCCAGACGGCATTCCCAGCCGCGTCCTCAGAGCATGCGCAGACCAGCTGGCTGGTGTGTTTACGGACATATTCAATCAATCCTTATCCCAGTCTGCTGTTCCCACATGCTTCAAGAGGGCCACCATTGTTCCTGTTCCCAAGAAAGCTAAGGTAACTGAGCTAAACGACTACCGCCCCGTAGCACTCACTTCCGTCATCATGAAGTGCTTTGAGAGACTAGTCAAGGACCATATCACCTCCACCCTACCGGACACCCTAGACCCACTCCAATTTGCTTACCGACCCAATAGGTCCACAGACGACGCAATCGCAACCACACTGCACACTGCCCTAACCCATCTGGACAAGAGGAATACCCATGTGAGAATGCTGTTCATCGATTACAGCTCAGCATTTAACACCATAGTACCCTCCAAACTCGTCATCAAGCTCGAGACCCTGGGTCTCGACCCCGCCCTGTGCAACTGGGTCCTGGACTTCCTGACGGGCCGCCCCCAGGTGGTGAGGGTAGGTAACAACATCTCCACCCCGCTGATCCTCAACACTGGGGCCCCACAAGGGTGCGTTCTGAGCCCTCTCCTGTACTCCCTGTTCACCCACGACTGCGTGGCCATGCACGCCTCCAACTCAATCATCAAGTTTGCGGATGACACTACAGTGGTAGGCTTGATTACCAACAACGACGAGACGGCCTACAGGGAGGAGGTGAGGGCCCTCGGAGTGTGGTGTCAGGAAAATAACCTCACACTCAACGTCAACAAAACAAAGGAGATGATTGTGGACTTCAGGAAACAGCAGAGGGAGCACCCCCCTATCCACATCGACGGGTCAGTAGTGGAGAAGGTGGAAAGTTTTAAGTTCCTCGGTGTACACATCACGGACAAACTGAATTGGTCCACCCACACAGACAGCGTTGTGAAGAAGGCGCAGCAGCGCCTCTTCAACCTCAGGAGGCTGAAGAAATTCGGCTTGTCACCAAAAGCACTCACAAACTTCTACAGATGCACAATCGAGAGCATCCTGTCGGGCTGTATCACCGCTTGGTACGGCAACTGCTCCGCCCACAACCGTAAGGCTCTCCAGAGGGTAGTGAGGTCTGCAGAACGCATCACCAGGGGCAAACTACCTGCCCTCCAGGACACCTACACCACCCGATGTCACAGGAAGGCCATAAAGATCATCAAGGACAACAACCACCCAAGCCACTGCCTGTTCACCCCGCTATCATCCAGAAGGCGAGGTCAGTACAGGTGCATCAAAGCAGGGACCGAGAGACTGAAAAACAGCTTCTATCTCAAGGCCATCAGACTGTTAAACAGCCACCACTAACATTTAGCGGCCGCTGCCAACATACTGACTCAACTCCAGCCACTTTAAAAATGGGAATTGATGGAAATTATGTAAAAATGTACCACTAGCCACTTTAAACAATGCCACTTAATACAATGTTTACATACCCTACATTACCCATCTCATATGTATATACTGTACTCTATATCATCTACTGCATCTTGCCATCTTTATGTAATACATGTACCACTAGCCACTTTAAACTATGCCACTTTATGTTTACATACCCTACAGTACTCATCTCATATGTATATACCGCACTCTATACCATCTACTGCATCTGCCATGCCGTTCTGTACCACCACTCATTCATATATCTTTATGTACATATTCTTTATCCCTTTACACGTGTGTGTGTGTAAGGTAGTAGTTGTGGAATTGTTAGGTTAGATTACTGTTGGTTATTACTGCATTGTCGGAACTAGAAGCACAAGCATTTCGCTACACTCGCATTAACATCTGCTAACCATGTGTATGTGACTAATAAAATTTGATTTGATTTGATTTGATAACGTGTGTATGTGTGTAACGTGTGTTCCACCAGGATGAGGATCGTAAGCTGCTGGTTGGTTTTCTAGAGGACGTCATGACGACCCTGTCTCTCTCCCACGCCCCCCTGGACAGCCTCAAAGCCTCCTTCATAGAGCTGGGGTAATACACACCCGGACATACGGACGCACCCGGACATACGGACGCACCCGGACATACGGAAGCACCCGGACAGACACACGGACACGGACAGAGGCACGGGCGGACGGACGGACACTGACCCACACACACGTACACTGACACACGGAGACGGACACATACACACGCACACACACACGGAGACGGACACACGCGCACGGAGACGGACACACGCGCACGGAGACGGACACACGCGCACACATAGGCAGACACGCACGGAGACGGACAGACAGACAGACAGACGGGCGGGCGGACGGACGGACAGACAGGCACGCAGACAGGCACGCGGGCGGGCGGACAGACAGACAGGCAGGCGGACAGACAGGCACGCAGACAGCCAGCAGACAGGCAGGCGCGCAGACACACAGACAGACAGGCAGGCGCACAGACACACAGACAGACAGGCACGCACGCAGACACACAGACAGACAGACACGCACAGACACGCAGACACACAGGCACGCACGCAGACACACAGGCACGCACGCAGACACACAGGCACGCACGCAGACACACAGGCACGCACGCAGACACACAGGCACGCACGCAGACACACAGGCACGCACGCAGACACACAGGCACGCACGCAGACACACAGGCACGCACGCAGACACACAGGCACGCACGCAGACACACAGGCACGCACGCAGACACACAGGCACGCACGCAGACACACAGGCACGCACGCACAGACGCACGGAGATAAACGCACACACAGACGCACGGAGATAAACGCACACACAGACGCACGGAGATAAACGCACACACAGACGCACGGAGATAAACGCACACACAGACGCACGGAGATAAACGCACACACAGACGCACGGAGATAAACGCACACACAGACGCACGGAGATAAACGCACACACAGACGCACGGAGATAAACGCACACACAGACGCACGGAGATAAACGCACACACAGACGCACGGAGATAAACGCACACACAGACGCACGGAGATAAACGCACACACAGACGCACGGAGATAAACGCACACACAGACGCACGGAGATAAACGCACACACAGACGCACGGAGATAAACGCACACACCGGCAATAGTCAGAGATAATGGGTAATACCCATAAGCAATGTATTATTTACTTTGATCTCCCTCTGTCTCTATCTTCTTCCCCTTTCTTTCTAACTCCCTCACCTCCCCCCTCTCCCCTCCTTCCCTATATCTGTCTCCACCCTCTTTCTCTCGCTCTCGCTCTCTCTCCTTTCTCTCTCCCTTCTCCTCTTTCCTCTCCCCCTCTATTTTCCACTCCTCCTCTCTCCATCTCTCTCTCTCTCTCAGAGCTAACCCAGTGTACCATGAATTGTTACTGACAGTGCTGTGGTATGGGGTGGTCCATACCTCGGCTCTGGTCCGCTGTACCGCTGCATGCATGTTTGAGGTACGACACCCTGCCGCAACACACCACACACACGTCAACTCACTGAACAAAAAGCTTTATATTCTAGTGGCTAATGTCAGACCATGGATTCTAAAGGGTTTTCAGTTGTATTATGCAAACAGAGCTATACTGGTTTGCCTCCCTGTGTATTTCCCCTGCAGCAGCCTCTGCTTGTTATTGCCTGTCCCCTCTATGGCCTGATTTATGGCCCCTTCCCAGAGCCAGAACCACTTCCCTTCCCAGAGCCAGAACCCCTTCCCAGAGCCAGAACCCCTTCCCAGAGCCAGAACCCCTTCCCAGAGCCAGAACCACTTCCCTTCCCAGAGCCAGAACCACTTCCCTTCCCAGAGCCAGAACCACTTCCCTTCCCAGAGCCAGAACCACTTCCCTTCCCAGAGCCAGAACCACTTCCCTTCCCAGAGCCAGAACCACTTCCCTTCCCAGAGCCAGAACCACTTCCCTTCCCAGAGCCAGAACCACTTCCCTTCCCAGAGCCAGAACCACTTCCCTTCCCAGAGCCAGAACCACTTCCCTTCCCAGAGCCAGAACCACTTCCCTTCCCAGAGCCAGAACCACTTCCCTAACCCCTTCCCAGAGCCAGAACCACTTCCCTAACCTCTTCCCAGAACCACTTCCCTAACCCCTTCCCAGAGCCAGAACCACTCCCCTAACCCCTTCCCAGAGCCAGAACCACTTCCTTGTGAACACATAAGAGGTAGGAGCTAGGGAAAAGCCTAGGACTGAAATGGAATAAGAACTAGATAAAATGCACTCTTGGTGAAGAGATGTAGCATTCTCCCCCTCCCCCCTTCACTGTCGTAGTGGTATAGACACCCCTCTCCCCCCTTCACTGTCGTAGTGGTATAGACACCCCTCTCCCCCTTCACTGTCGTAGTGGTATAGACACCCCTCTCCCCCTTCACTGTCGTAGTGGTATAGACACCCCTCTCCCCCCTTCACTGTCGTAGTGGTGTAGACACCCCTCTCCCCCTTCACTGTCATAGTGGTGTAGACACCCCCCTCCCCCCTTCACTGTCATAGTGGTATAGACACCCCCCTCCCCCCTTCACTGTCATAGTGGTATAGACACCCCTCTCCCCCTTCACTGTCATAGTGGTATAGACACCCCTCTCCCCCTTCACTGTCGTAGTGGTGTAGACACCCCTCTCCCCCCTTCACTGTCATAGTGGTATAGATACCCCTCTCCCCCTTAACTGTCATAGTGGTATAGATACCCCTCTCCCCCTTCACTGTCATAGTGGTATAGACACCCCTCTCCCCCCTTCACTGTCATAGTGGTAAAGATACCCCTCTCCCCCTTCACTGTCATAGTGGTATAGATACCCCTCTCCCCCTTCACTGTCGTAGTGGTGTAGACACCCCTCTCCCCCTTCACTGTCATAGTGGTGTAGACACCCCTCTCCCCCCTTCACTGTCGTAGTGGTGTAGACACCCCTCTCCCCCCTTCACTGTCATAGTGGTGTAGACACCCCTCTCCCCCCTTCACTGTCGTAGTGGTGTAGACACCCCTCTCCCCCTTCACTGTCGTAGTGGTGTAGACACCCCTCTCCCCCTTCACTGTCGTAGTGGTGTAGACACCCCTCTCCCCCTTCACTGTCGTAGTGGTGTAGACACCCCTCTCCCCCTTCACTGTCGTAGTGGTGTAGACACCCCTCTCCCCTCGTCACTGTCATAGTGGTGTAGACACCCCTCTCCCACCGTCGTCATAGTGGTGTAGACACCCCTCTCCCCCCTTCACTGTCATAGTGGTGTAGACACCCCTCTCCCCCCTTCACTGTCATAGTGGTATAGACACCCCTCTCCCCCTTCACTGTCATAGTGGTGTAGACACCCCTCTCCCCCTTCACTGTCATAGTGGTGTAGACACCCCTCTCCCCCCTTCACTGTCATAGTGGTGTAGACACCCCCCTCCCATCGTCTCATAGTGGTGTAGACACCCCCCCTCCCACCGTCTCATAGTGGTGTAGACACCCCCCTCCCATCGTCTCATAGTGGTGTAGACACCCCCCCTCCCACCGTCTCATAGTGGTGTAGACACCCCCCTCCCATCGTCTCATAGTGGTGTAGACACCCCCTCCCATCGTCTCATAGTGGTGTAGACACCCCCCTCCCATCGTCTCATAGTGGTGTAGACACCCCCCCTCCCACCGTCTCATAGTGGTGTAGACACCCCCCCTCCCACCGTCTCATAGTGGTGTAGACACCCCCCTCCCACCGTCTCATAGTGGTGTAGACACCCCCCTCCCACCGTCTCATAGTGGTGTAGACACCCCCCTCCCACCGTCACTGTCATAGTGGTGTAGACACCCCCCTCCCACCGTCTCATAGTGGTGTAGACACCCCCCCTCCCACCGTCTCATAGTGGTGTAGACACCCCCCTCCCACCGTCTCATAGTGGTGTAGACACCCCCCTCCCATCGTCTCATAGTGGTGTAGACACCCCCCTCCCATCGTCTCATAGTGGTGTAGACACTCCCCTCCCACCGTCTCATAGTGGTGTAGACACCCCCCTCCCACCGTCTCATAGTGGTGTAGACACCCCCCCTCCCACCGTCTCATAGTGGTGTAGACACCCCCCTCCCACCGTCTCATAGTGGTGTAGACACCCCCCTCCCATCGTCTCATAGTGGTGTAGACACCCCCCCTCCCACCGTCTCATAGTGGTGTAGACACCCCCCTCCCACCGTCTCATAGTGGTGTAGACACCCCCCTCCCACCGTCTCATAGTGGTGTAGACACTCCCCTCCCATCGTCTCATAGTGGTGTAGACACCCCCCTCCCATCGTCTCATAGTGGTGTAGACACCCCCCCTCCCACCGTCTCATAGTGGTGTAGACACCCCCCTCCCACCGTCTCATAGTGGTGTAGACACCTCCCTCCCACCGTCTCATAGTGGTGTAGACACCCCCCCTCCCACCGTCTCATAGTGGTGTAGACACCCCCCTCCCACCGTCTCATAGTGGTGTAGACACCCCCCTCCCACCGTCTCATAGTGGTGTAGACACCCCCCTCCCACCGTCTCATAGTGGTGTAGACACCCCCCTCCCACCGTCTCATAGTGGTGTAGACACCCCCCTCCCACCTTCTCATAGTGGTGTAGACACCCCCCCTCCCACCGTCTCATAGTGGTGTAGACACCCCCCTCCCACCGTCTCATAGTGGTGTAGACACCCCCCTCCCACCGTCTCATAGTGGTGTAGACACCCCCCTCCCATCGTCTCATAGTGGTGTAGACACCCCCCTCCCACCGTCTCATAGTGGTGTAGACACCCCCCCTCCCACCGTCTCATAGTGGTGTAGACACCCCCCTCCCACCGTCTCATAGTGGTGTAGACACCCCCCTCCCACCGTTCTCATAGTGGTGTAGACACCCCCCTCCCACCGTCTCATAGTGGTGTAGACACCCCCCTCCCACCGTCTCATAGTGGTGTAGACACCCCCCCTCCCACCGTCTCATAGTGGTGTAGACACCCCCCTCCCACCGTCTCATAGTGGTGTAGACACCCCCCTCCCACCGTCTCATAGTGGTGTAGACACCCCCCTCCCACCGTCTCATAGTGGTGTAGACACCCCCCTCCCACCGTCTCATAGTGGTGTAGACACCCCCCTCCCACCGTCTCATAGTGGTGTAGACACCCCCCTCCCACCGTCTCATAGTGGTGTAGACACCCCCCTCCCACCGTCTCATAGTGGTGTAGACACCCCCCTCCCACCGTCTCATAGTGGTGTAGACACCCCCCTCCCACCGTCTCATAGTGGTGTAGACACCCCCCCTCCCACCGTCTCATAGTGGTGTAGACACCTCCCCTCCCACCGTCTCATAGTGGTGTAGACACCCCCCCTCCCACCGTCTCATAGTGGTGTAGACACCTCCCCTCCCACCGTCTCATAGTGGTGTAGACACCCCCCTCCCACCGTCTCATAGTGGTGTAGACACCCCCCTCCCACCGTCTCATAGTGGTGTAGACACCCCCCTCCCACCGTCTCATAGTGGTGTAGACACCCCCCTCCCATCGTCTCATAGTGGTGTAGACACCCCCCCTCCCACCGTCTCATAGTGGTGTAGACACTCCCCTCCCACCGTCTCATAGTGGTGTAGACACCCCCCTCCCACCGTCTCATAGTGGTGTAGACACCCCCCTCCCACCATCTCATAGTGGTGTAGACACCCCCCTCCCACCGTCTCATAGTGGTGTAGACACCCCCCTCCCACCGTCTCATAGTGGTGTAGACACCCCCCTCCCACCGTCTCATAGTGGTGTAGACACCCCCCTCCCACCGTCTCATAGTGGTGTAGACACCCCCCTCCCACCGTCTCATAGTGGTGTAGACACCCCCCCTCCCACCGTCTCATAGTGGTGTAGACACCCCCCTCCCACCGTCTCATAGTGGTGTAGACACCCCCCTCCCACCGTCTCATAGTGGTGTAGACACCCCCCCTCCCACCGTCTCATAGTGGTGTAGACACCCCCCTCCCACCGTCTCATAGTGGTGTAGACACCCCCCTCCCACCGTCTCATAGTGGTGTAGACACCCCCCTCCCACCGTCTCATAGTGGTGTAGACACCCCCCTCCCACCGTCTCATAGTGGTGTAGACACCCCCCTCCCACCGTCTCATAGTGGTGTAGACACCCCCCTCCCACCGTCTCATAGTGGTGTAGACACCCCCCCTCCCACCGTCTCATAGTGGTGTAGACACCCCCCCTCCCACCGTCTCATAGTGGTGTAGACACCCCCCTCCCACCGTCTCATAGTGGTGTAGACACCCCCCTCCCACCGTCTCATAGTGGTGTAGACACCCCCCTCCCACCGTCTCATAGTGGTGTAGACACCCCCCTCCCACCGTCTCATAGTGGTGTAGACACCCCCCTCCCACCGTCTCATAGTGGTGTAGACACCCCCCTCCCACCGTCTCATAGTGGTGTAGACACCCCCCTCCCACCGTCTCATAGTGGTGTAGACACCCCCCTCCCACCGTCTCATAGTGGTGTAGACACCCCCCTCCCACCGTCTCATAGTGGTGTAGACACCCCCCTCCCACCGTCTCATAGTGGTGTAGACACCCCCCTCCCACCGTCTCATAGTGGTGTAGACACCCCCCTCCCACCGTCTCATAGTGGTGTAGACACCCCCCTCCCACCGTCTCATAGTGGTGTAGACACCCCCCTCCCACCGTCTCATAGTGGTGTAGACACCCCCCTCCCACCGTCTCATAGTGGTGTAGACACTCCCCTCCCACCGTCTCATAGTGGTGTAGACACCCCCCCTCCCACCGTCTCATAGTGGTGTAGACACCCCCCTCCCACCGTCTCATAGTGGTGTAGACACCCCCCTCCCACCGTCTCATAGTGGTGTAGACACTCCCCTCCCACCGTCTCATAGTGGTGTAGACACTCCCCTCCCACCGTCTCATAGTGTGTGTGCTGCTACTTCTTGTTGTTGTTTATCACTTTCTTTCCGTTTGTCTTTTTCTTCTCCTCCCTCTCGTTCGGCGTGTTGCCATGACACTGCTGGCTCTGTCCATGCCCTGGGCTGTGACATCACTGTGACCTTTCGGCTGTGTTGTCCAATCAGCTGCTGGTGAAGGGGGTGAATGAGACGCTGGTGGCTCAGAGGGTGGTGCCCGCTCTCATCACTCTCTCCAGCGACCCTGAAATGTAAGTGTCCCCCTGCTGCCTCGTCTGGCCACCTCGACCCTACCTTCACCTCGCAGGAAGAATCCCACATCATCGGGAGATTTTGATTTGTTTAATAGTTGATTTGATTGGGGCAGACAATCGAAGAGCTCAGAATGCGAAACAAATACGGCTCAAAGGTAAATAACGTGAACTTGACTAAAGTGAACTAAATTGTGTCTGAAACTCAGGGATAGAGACACTGAGCCATTACAGCATGAATCCAGTACAAAGTAGGTGCTCTCTCTAAAAATGTATATTTTCTTTGCTCTCTCAGATGGTTTCAAGTCTGTCTGACTCTGGGTAAAAAAAACTCTTCTTTGGGGTTTCTTCCTGTAGAGGTTGAGGTGCGGTTGACCGGTTCTGTGTCGTTAATGTTGACTGTCACTAACACCACGCGTCATCAGTGTGCGACATTACCCATCACACGTTATTATTGGGTCACCAGCCTGCGTCACTAACCCACAACCAGGTCGTCACTATATAACCGTGCTTGAAAGGACGGAAGTATGATGCGTTCTAAATATAAAATGTGATTTTAAACACTAACCCAAATTCTTACCTCTAACCTAAACCATTTCATAAACCCAAACCCTAACTATAGTCAATTAATACCAAATATCTAATGTACTGAAGATATACAGTGGGGAGAACAAGTATTTGATACACTGCCGATTTTGCAGGTTTTCCTACTTACAAAGCATGTAGAGGTCTGTCATTTTTATCATAGGTACACTTCAACTGTGAGAGACGGAATCTAAAACAAAAATCCAGAAAATCACATTGTATGATTTTTAAGTAATTAATTTGCATTTTATTGCATGACATAAGTATTTGATCACCTACCAACCAGTAAGAATTCCGGCTCTCACAGACCTGTTAGTTTTTCTTTAAGAAGCCCTCCTGTTCTCCACTCATTACCTGTATTAACTGCACCTGTTTGAACTCGTTACCTGTATAAAAGACACCTGTCCACACACTCAATCAAACAGACTCCAACCTCTCCACAATGGCCAAGACCAGAGAGCTGTGTAAGGACATCAGGGATAAATTGTAGACCTGTACAAGGCTGGGATGGGCTACAGGACAATAGGCAAGCAGCTTGGTGAGAAGGCAACAACTGTTGGCGCAATTATTAGAAAATGGAAGAAGTTGAAGATGACGGTCAATCACCCTCGGTCTTGTGCTCCATGCAAGATCTCACCTCGTGGGGCATCAATGATCATGAGGAATGTGAGGGATCAGCCCAGAACTACACGGCAGGACCTGGTCAATGACCTGAAGAGAGCTGGGACCACAGTCTCAAAGAAAACCATTAGTAACACACTACGCCGTCATGGATTAAAATCCTGCAGCGCACGCAAGGTCCCCCTGCTCAAGCCAGCGCATGTCCAGGCCCGTCTGAAGTTTGCCAATGACCATCTGGATGATCCAGAGGAGGAATGGGAGAAGGTCATGTGGTCTGATGAGACAAAAATAGAGCTTTTTGCTCTAAACTCCACTCGCCGTGTTTGGAGGAATAGAAGGATGAGTACAACCCCAAGAACACCATCCCAACCGTGAAGCATGGAGGTGGAAACATCATTCTTTGGGGATGCTTTTCTGCAAAGGGGACAGGACGACTGCACCGTATTGAGGGAGGATGGATGGGGCCATGTATCGCGAGATCTTGGCCAACAACCTCCTTCCCTCAGTAAGAGCATTGAAGATGGGTCGTGGCTGGGTCTTCCAGCATGACAACGACACGAAGCACACAGCCATGGCAACTAAGGAGTGGCTCCGTAAGAAGCATCTCAAGGTCCTGGAGTGGCCTAGCCAGTCTCCAGACCTGAACCCAATAGAAAATCTTTGGAGGGAGCTGAAAGTCCGTATTGCCCAGCGACAGCCCCGAAACCTGAAGGATCTGGAGAAGATCTGTAGGGAGGAGTGGGCCAAAATCCCTGCTGCAGTGTGTGCAAACCTAGTCAAGAACTACAGGAAACGTATGATCTCTGTAATTGCAAACAAAGGTTTCTGTACCAAATATTAAGTTCTGCTTTTCTGATGTATCAAATACTTATGTCATGCAATAAAATGCAAATTAATTACTTAAAAATCATACAATGTGATTTTCTGGATTTTTGTTTTAGATTCCGTCTCTCATAGTTGAAGTGTACCTATGATAAAAATTACAGACCTCTACATGCTTTGTAAGTAGGAAAACCTGCAAAATCGTCAGTGTATCAAATACTTGTTCTCCCCACTGTAGGTGATTTTGTCCTTTCTGGCATAACTGTCTAGTAACTACCCAATCATGTTCATCGAATCATCAGTCTGCAACACTAACTCAACTCGTTCTCTGATTGGCTGCATTTCGAGGTATCCCATTATGCTCAGCTGTAATTTCTTACCCCCTTTCCTCCTCCTCACCCACCTTTTAGCAGATCCCTCCCCCAAGCCTCCAACCCTCCTGATTGTCTTCACCTCTCTCTCCCTCCTAACCTCTTCCTCTTCCTCTCCCTCGTAACCTCTTCCTCCATCGTAACCTCTTCCTTCCTCCCTCACTCCCACCCTCATAACCTATTCCTCCCTCCCTCTCACCCTCCTAACCTCTTCCACCCTCCTAACCTCTCCCTCCCTCCATCCTAATCTCTCCCTCTTCCTCCCTCCCTCCTAACCTTTTCCTCCCCCCATAACCTTTTCCTCACTCCTAACCTTTTCCTCCCTCCTAACCTTTTCCTCCCTACCTCTTCCTTCCTCCCTCACTCCCAACCTCATAACCTATTCCTCCCTCCCTCTCACCCTCCTAACCTCTTCCACCCTCCTAACCTCTTCCTCTCTCCATCCTAACCTCTTCCTCTCTCCATCCTAACCTCTTCCTTTCCATCCTAACCTCTTCCTCTCTCTCTTGGTTGGTGTTGGTCAGTTTTATATTGTTATTGTCAGAGCTGCACCTTGTAATGTTTATAAAGCAGAGACCTGTCTCTATTGAAACGCCTGTCTGGTTTACAGTTCAGTTAGGATATCTACTATCCCTGCCTTTGGTACCATCATGGAGACAGTCACACACAAAGAGGTACCAATGTCAATATTTACAAACAAATATACATGTACATACTACACACATGCATGAACACGTGTGTGTGTGTGTATACAGTTGAAGTCGGAAGTTTACATACACCTTAACCAAATACATCTCAACTCAATATTTCAATATTTAATCCTAGTAAAAACTCCCTGTTTTAGGTCAGTTAGGATCACCACTTTATTTTAAGAATGTGAAATGTCAGAATAATAGTAGAGAATGATTTATTTCAGCTTTTATTTCTTTCATCACATTCCCAGTGGGTCAGAAGTTTACATACAGTCGTGGCCAAATGTTTTGAGAATGACACGAATATTAATTTTCACAAAGTCTGCTGCCTCAGTTTGTATGATGGCAATTTGCATATACTCCAGAATGTTATGAAGAGTTATCAGATGAATTGCAATTAATTGCAAAGTCCCTCTTTGCCATGCAAATGAACTGAATCCCCCAAAAACATTTCCACTGCATTTCAGCCCTGCCACAAAAGGACCAGCTGACATCATGTCAGTGATTCTCTCGTTAACACAGGTGTGAGTGTTGACGAAGACAAGGCTGGAGATCACTGTCATGGTGATTGAGTTCGAATTAAAAATAAAAAAAATAAAAAATGTTATTTTACCATTATTTAACTAGGCAAGTCAGTTAAGAACAAATTTTTTTTTTCAATGATGGCATAGGAACAGTGGGTTAACTGCCTTGTTCAGGGGCAGAGCGACAGATTTGTACCTTGTCAACTGGGGGATTTGAACTTGCAACCTTTCGTTTACTAGCCCAACGCTAGTAAGCTTCAAAAGGAGGGTGGTGCTTGGAATCATTGTTCTTCCTCTGTCAACCATGGTTACCTGCAAGGAAACACGTGCCGTTATCATTGCTTTGCACAAAAAGTGCTTCACAGGCAAGGATATTGCTGCCAGTAAGATTGCACCTAAATCAACCATTTATCGGATCATCAAGAACTTCAAGGACAGCGGTTCAATTGTTGTGAAGAAGGCTTCAGGGCGCCCAAGAAAGTCCAGCAAGCGCCAGGACCGTCTCCTAAAGTTGATTCAGCTGCGGGATCAGGGCACCACCAGTACAGAGCTTGCTCAGGAATGGCAGCAGGCAGATGTGAGTGCATCTGCAAGCACAGTGAGGCGAAGACTTTTGGAGGATGGCCTGGTGTCAAGAAGGGCAGCAAAGAAGCCACTTCTCTCCAGGAAAAACATCAGGGACAGACTGATATTCTGGAAAAGATACAGGGATTGGGCTGCTGAGGACTGGGGTAAAGTCATTTTCTCTGAATCCCCTTTCCGATTGTTTGGGGCATCCGGAAAAACGCTTGTCCGGAGAAGACAAGGTGAGCGCTACCATCAGTCCTGTGTGATGCCGACAGTAAAGCATCCTGAGGCCATTCATGTGTGGGGTTGCTTCTCAGCCAAGGGAGTGGGCTCACTCACAATTTTGCCTAAGAACACAGCCATGATTAAAGAATGGTACCAACACATCCTCCAAGAGCAACTTCTCCCAACCATCCAGGAACCGTTTGGTGACGAACAATGCCTTTTCCAGCATGATGGAGCACCTTGCCATAAGGCAAAAGTGATAACTAAGTGGCTTGGGGAACAAAACATTGATATTTTGGGTCCATGGCGAGGAAACTGCCCAGACCTTAATCCCATTGAGAACTTGTGGTCAATCCTCAAGTGGCGGGTGGACAAACAAAAACCCACAAATTCTGACAAACTCCAAGCATTGATTATGCAAGAATGGCCTGCCATGAGTCAGGATGTGGCCCAGATGTTAATTGACAGCATGCCAGGGCGGATTGCAGAGTTCTTGAAAAGGAAGGGTCAACACTGCAAATATTGACTCTTTGCATCAACTACATGTAATTGTCAATAAAAGCCTTTGACACTGACGAAATGTTTGTAATTATACTTCAGTATTCCATAGTAACATCTGACAAAAATATCTAAAGACACTGAAGCAACAAACTTTGTGGAAATTAATATTTGTCATTCTCAAAACTTTTGGCCACGACTGTACACGCACTTAGTATTTGGTAGCATTGCCTTTAAATTGTTTAACTTGGGTCAAGTGTTTCGGGTAGCCTTCCACAAGCTTCCCACAATACGTTGGGTGAATTTTGGCACATTCCTCCTGACAGAGCTGGTGTAACTGAGTCAGGTCTGTAAGCCTCCTTGCTCGTACACGCTTTTTCAGTTCTGCCCACAAATGTTCAATAGGATTGAGGTCAGGGCTTTGAGATGGCCACTCCAATACCTTGACTTTGTTTTCCTTAAGCCATTTTGCCACAACTTTGGAAGTATGCTTGGGGTCATTGTCCAGTTGGAAGACCCATTTGCGGACAAGCTTTAAATTCCTGACTGATGTCTTGAGATGTTGCTTCAATGTATACACATCATTTTCCTCCCTCATGATGCCATCTATTTTGTGAAGTGCACCAGTCCCTGCTGCAGCAAAGCACCCCCACAACATGATGCTGCCACCCCCGTGCTTCACGGTTGGGATGGTGTTCTTCGGGCTGGCAAGCATCCCCCTTTTTCCTCCAAACATAACGATGGTCATTATGGCCAAACAGTTCTATTTTTGTTTCATCAGACCAGAGGACATTTCTCCAAAAAGTACGATCTTTGTCCCCATGTGCAGTTGCAAACCGTAGTCTGGCATTTTTATGGCGGTTTTGGAGCAGTGGCTTTTTCCTTGCTGAGCGGCCTTTCAGGTTACGTCGATATAGGACTTGTTTAACTGTGGATATAGAGACTTTTGTACCGGTTTCCTCCAGCGTCTTCACAAGGTCCTTTGCTGCTGTTTGGGATTGATTTTGCACTTTTCGCACCAAAGGACGTTCATATCTAGGAGACAGAACGCGTCTCCTTCCTGAGCAGTAAGGTGGCTGCGTGGCCCCATGGTGTTTATACTTGCGTACTATTGTTTGTACAGATGAACGTGGTACCTTCAGGCGTTTGGAAATGGCTTCCAATGATGAACCAGACTTGTGGAGGTCAAAAAAAGAAATTGAAGTCTTGGCTGATTTCTTTTGATTTTCCCATGATGTCAAGCAGAGGCACTGAGTTTGAAGGTAGGCCTTGAAATGCATCCACAGGTACACCTCCAATTGACTAAAATGATGTAAATTAGCCTATCATAAGCTTCTAATGCCATGACATCATTTTCTGGAATTTTCTAAGCTGTTTAAAGGCACAGTCAACTTAGTGTATGTAAACTTCTGACCCCCTGGAATTGTGATACAGTGAAATAATCGGTCTGTAAACAATTGTTTGAAAAATTAATTGTGTCATGCACAAAGTAGATTATAGAAAACTATAGATTGTTAACAAGAAATTTGTGGAGTCGTTGAAAAACGAGTTTTAATGACTCCAACCTGTGTATGTAAACTTCCGACTTCTACTGTGTGTGTATATTAATGTGTGTGTGTGTGTGTGTGTGTGTGTGTGTGTGTGTGTGTGTGTGTGTGTGTGTGTGTGTATAAATGACTGTGTGTATATATATATGACTGTGTGTATATTTGACTGTGTGTGTGTGTGTATATATGACGGTGTGTATATATGACTGTGTGTGTGTGTATATGTATATATAACTGTGTGTGTGTATATATATATATATATATATATGACTGTGTGTGTATATATACACATATATATACATGTGTATATATATATATATATACACATATGTACATATATGTACATATGTATATGTATGTGTATATATATACACATATATGTGTATATATACATATATATGTGTATATGTGTATATATACATATATATACATATATATATATATGACTGTGTATATATGTGTATATATACATATATATACATATATATACATATATGTACTGTGCATAGTCATATATATATGTGTATATATACTCATATATGTGTATATATATACACATACATATATATATATGTATATATACACATATATGTGTATATATATACACATACACATATATGTGTATATATATATAC
The DNA here is from genome assembly GCF_045679555.1 of Salvelinus alpinus. Taxonomy (NCBI): domain Eukaryota; kingdom Metazoa; phylum Chordata; class Actinopteri; order Salmoniformes; family Salmonidae; genus Salvelinus; species Salvelinus alpinus. Next base: position 16,483,741 of record NC_092095.1, read on the forward strand.
ACATACATATACATATGTATATATGTATACACATACATATACATATGTATATATGTATATATGTGTATATATATACACATACATATACATATGTATATATATGTATATATATGTATATATGCATATATATACATATGTATATGTATGTGTATATATATACACATATATGTGTATATATACATATGTGTATATGTGTATATATACATATATATACATATATATATATATGACTGTGTGTATATATATATATATATATATATACATATACACATATATACACAGTCATATATGTATATATACATACGTATATGTGTATATATATATATATACGTATGTATATATGCATATATATATGTATATATATATATATACACATATACGTATGTATATATACATATATGACTGTGTATATATGTGTATATGTATATATATATATATATATATATATATATATATGTATATATATGTATATATATGTATATATACACATATACACATATACATATATGTATATATACACATATGTGTGTATATATATACACATACATATACATATGTATATATATGTATATATGTGTATATATATATACATGTATATATATGTGTATATATATACACATACATATATATATACATACACACACATATACACACAGTCATATATATATACATATAAACAGACACATTAATATACACACAGTCATATATATGCATATATACATATATACGTACATATATATACATATGTATATGTATGTGTATATATATACACATATATACATATATATACATATGTATATGTATGTGTATATATATACACATATATGTGTATATATACATATATATATATATATATATATATGTATGTGTATATATATACACATATATGAGTATATATACATATATATATATGACTGTGTATATATATGTGTATATATATATATATACATACATACATATACACATACACATATATACACAGTCATATATATATATATATATATGTATGTGTGTATATATATTAATGCGTGTGTGTATATGACTATGTGTATATTAATGTGTGTGCGTGCGTGTCCCAGCTGTTGGAGCGTGTGAAGATGCAGCTAGCGTCGTTCCTGGAGGACCCACAGTACCAGGACCAACACTCTCTACACATGGAGATCATCAGGACCTTTGGCCGGGTCGGACCCAACACTGAGCCACGCTTCAGAGACGAGTGTCAGTACTGCCACACACTAATGCAAAGGCACACACAGAAAAAGGGGCTCACACACACACACAGAAAGTAATAGTGTGTTTTTCATATTTCAGTTGTGCTCCCCCACCTCCACAAGCTGGCGTTGAATAACAACGCTCAGGCTACAGAGAGGAAGAGGATAGACATCGCTACTCAGCTGTTTGAGGCCTACAGCGCTCTCTCATGCTGCTGTGTCCTTCACCTTCTGTACCACCAACGTGTGTGTGTGTGTGTGTGTGTGTGTGTGTGTGTGTGTGTGTGTGTGTGTGTGTGTGTGTGTGTGTGTGTGTGTGTGTGTGTGTGTGTGTGTGTGTGTGTGTGTGTGTGTGTGTGTGTGTGTGTGTGTGTGTGTGTGTGTGTGTGTGTCCTGCTACGGTGTGTTCAACACTTAGCTCACCCTTTGTTCATCGTTGAGGCAAACAGCTACATGTACCAAGTTGAGTAACTTTTTTTAGAGACGTTTCTCAGATTCTGTCTTTAGAATAACACAACCTAGGTCAAGACTAGGTTACTGTGGTCAGACTAGGTTACTGTGGTCAGACTAGGTTACTGTGGTCAGACTAGGTTACTGTGGTCAGACTAGGTTACTGTGGTCAGACTAGGTTACTGTGGTCAGACTAGGTTACTGTGGTCAGACTAGGTTACTGTGGCCAGCCTAGGTTACTGTGGCCAGCCTAGGTTACTGTGGCCAGCCTAGGTTACTGTGGCCAGCCTAGGTTACTGTGGCCAGCCTAGGTTACTGTGGTCAGACTAGGTTACTGTGGTCAGACTAGGTTACTGTGGTCAGACTAGGTTACTGTGGCCAGCCTAGGTTACTGTGGCCAGCCTAGGTTACTGTGGCCAGCCTAGGTTACTGTGGCCAGCCTAGGTTACTGTGGCCAGCCTAGGTTACTGTGGCCAGCCTAGGTTACTGTGGCCAGCCTAGGTTACTGTGGCCAGCCTAGGTTACTGTGGCCAGCCTAGGTTACTGTGGCCAGCCTAGGTTACTGTGGTCAGCCTAGGTTACTGTAGTCAGTGGGTCCTATGGGACAGGGGGTTAAAAGTTCACTATTTGTGGTTCTGGGCTTAACTTGCCCTGCCCTGTTTTGTTATATATATATATACTGAATTAATGTTCTATTATAGCTGTATGTTTGTGTGCCTTCAAACTGTTTTAGCTGATGTCAACCATTTTATCTAAAAGGTCTTTGGTCTTTGGCATCAGCTTTGATCTTTGTATATGTGTGACAGAGGTGTGTGTGTGGTTTGTGCAGTGGTTGCCTATCCCTTCCAGAGAGAAGGAGCGCGAGGGAGAGAAAGAGACCACAGGCCACAGAGAGAAGGAGCGCGAGGGAGAGAGAAAGAGACCACAGGCCACAGAGAGAAGGAGCGCGAGGGAGAGAGAAAGAGACCACAGGTCACAGAGAGAAGGAGCGCGAGGGAGAGAGAAAGAGACCACAGGCCACAGAGAGAAGGAGCGCGAGGGAGAGAGAAAGAGACCACAGCCCACAGAGAGAAGGAGCGCGAGGGAGAGAGAAAGAGACCACAGCCCGCCTGAGAGAGAGAGCGAGAGGGAGAAGCCAGGAGAGAAAATGAGAGAGGGAGAGCTGCCTCCAAGCCTTTGGTCAGAGTTCCCAGCATAGTGCTCAGTGCGTGGGCATGCATGCACGTTCTTCCCTGAATGTGTTCCCAAAATGGTGTGGTTCCACAAGGGCATAGCTCAGAGACCTCCCTAACCTCCTCTTTGGCGACCTTCATACACCCATACCATCACATACCCACCACCTGGTGACCTTCATACACCCACCACCACCCACCCATCACATACCCACCACCCACCCAGCTGGCTGAGGCTTGGTACTGTGTGATTTATAGCAGGCTATACTGAGGGTCTCATGTAGCTTTGGTCACAGTGGCTAAACCCCTGACAGATCGCTCATTATCAAAGCCTGGGGCTGTGACATCATCAGCTTGCGACGAGCCATTCGAAGTACTGTGGCCCTCTGGGTAATGTAGTCATGTACCATCCTCACTAATCTTACCTACTTGTGTTTGGTTGTCAAGTGTTGACTGTTGTTAAACTCTGTGTACTCAGTGTTCAGTTGGTCAGTAGGTATTTTAAAACTGTGTTGGTGTCTGGTTGTCCAATATTAGTGTAGTTAAACTCTGTGTTAGTCTTCAGTTGTCCAGTGAAACATTTATTTAAACTCTGTTAGTGTTTGGTTGTCCAATATGTGTTGTTAAACCCCTGCGTTAGTATTTAGATGTCTGGTAAGTTTTGTTCAACTCTGTGTTAGTGTTTGGTTGTCCTCTCCTTGACTTCCTGTTCCAGTCATCTCAGAGGAGCTTATGGTGAATCACTTCCTGCCTGGCCTGAGGTGTCTGAGGACGGACATGGAACAGCTATCTCCTGAACACGAGGTACACACACTCACACGCACTCTCACATTGACCATACAGTAGCTCTTCCAAACTACATCAACTGACCTGTTTCCCATGCCAGCTAAAGACCAGCTGATTCCCTGTCCCAGACCACTCACCACACAGCGTGATGTTGTCTCCAGGAGGGAGACTCACCAGGCATACTTTCCACAGCACAGCAATCTGCCATATTTTCCGCTGTGTGTCTTGTTGCAGGTGATCCTGAGCTCCATGATCAAGGAGGGGGAAACGAAGGTAGAGAACAGAGGGATTGGACAGGCTGAGGGGTGAGTACTAACACACACCATTAAAACAGCGCCCATGTGTCTGTGTGCCATGACAGAGCATTCAAAACACACTTTCCTAGCCTGCTGGTTTTGATCCCAAACATGAGTCTATTTAATTGTTTTGGTCATTTAGCAGAGGCTCTTATCCAAAGCGACTTACTGTAGTGAGTGCATACATTTGTATATGTTTTCCGTACTGGTCCCCCCTGGTGAATCGAACCCACCACCCTGGCGCTGCCAGTGCCTTGCTCTACCAACTGAGCTACGTGGGACTTGCCGGGTCACAGTCACATGACCCTCTGGAAGCCTGGCTTCAGAAAACAGGTAGAGAAACCGTGGCTTTAGATACAGATCAGTGGTGAGGGAGGAGGGCAGAAAGCGTTCAAAGAGCATTGGGACCCAGCCGTAGTGTGAGGGAGGGGAGGAGGGGAGTTTAGGGAGGAGTACAGGAAAGAGCATTAGGACCCAGCCGTAGTGTGAGGGAGGGGAGTTTAGGGAGGAGTACAGGAAAGAGCATTAGGACCCAGCCGTAGTGTGAGGGAGGGGAGGAGGGGAGTTTAGGGTGGAGTACAGGAAAGAGCATTGGGACCCAGCCGTAGTGTGAGTGAGAGGAGGAGGGGAGTTTAGGGAGGAGTACAGGAAAGAGCATTGGGACCCAGCCGTAGTGTGAGGGAGGGGAGTTTAGGGAGGAGTACAGGAAAGAGCATTAGGACCCAGCTGTAGTGTGAGGGAGGGGAGGAGGGGAGTTTAGGGAGGAGTACAGGAAAGAGCATTGGGACCCAGCCGTAGTGTGAGTGAGAGGAGGAGGGGAGTTTAGGGAGGAGTACAGGAAAGAGGATTAGTACCCAGCCGTAGTGTGGGTGAGAGGAGGGGGGGAGTTTAGGGTGGAGTACAGGAAAGAGCATTGGGACCCAGCCGTAGTGTGAGGGAGGAGGGGAGTTTAGGGAGGAGTACAGGAAAGAGGATTAGTACCCAGCCGTAGTGTGGGTGAGAGGAGGGGGGGAGTTTAGGGTGGAGTACAGGAAAGAGCATTGGGACCCAGCCGTAGTGTGAGTGAGAGGAGGAGGGGAGTTTAGGGAGGAGTACAGGAAAGAGCATTGGGACCCAGCCGTAGTGTGGGTGAGAGGAGGAGGGATGTGTGTGCATCAACATTTCAACATTTGAACTCTGAGGCTGTAGCCTAGCAACATACATACAAAAGTTTTCTGCCTTAGTTGTTTTTAGGCTGTTTTTCTCTTCATGTTCAATTATAACTTTAAAATGTCTGTCATCATGTTTTTAGATTCAGTCATCATCATGTCATAATGCACAGTGTCAGAGACAACAGTTATAACTAGAATCTCTGTCATCATAATGCACAGTGTCAGAGACAACAGTTATAACTAGAATCTCTGTCATCATAATGCACAGTGACAGAGACAACAGTTATAACTAGAATCTCTGTCATCATAATGCACAGTGACAGAGACAACAGTTATAACTAGAATCTCTGTCATCATAATGCACAGTGTCAGAGACAACAGTTATAACTAGAATCTCTGTCATCATAATGCACAGTGTCAGAGACAACAGTTATAACTAGAATCTCTGTCATCATAATGCACAGTGTCAGAGACAACAGTTATAACTAGAATCTCTGTCATCATAATGCACAGTGTCAGAGACAACAGTTATAACTAGAATCTCTGTCATCATAATGCACAGTGTCAGAGACAACAGTTATAACTAGAATCTCTGTCATCATAATGCACAGTGTCAGAGACAACAGTTATAACTAGAATCTCTGTCATCATAATGCACAGTGTCAGAGACAACAGTTATAACTAGAATCTCTGTCATCATAATGCACAGTGTCAGAGACAACAGTTATAACTAGAATCTCTGTCATCATAATGCACAGTGTCAGAGACAACAGTTATAACTAGAATCTCTGTCATCATAATGCACAGTGTCAAAGACAACAGTTATAACTAGAATCTCTGTCATCATAATGCACAGTGTCAGAGACAACAGTTATAACTAGAATCTCTGTCATCATAATGCACAGTGTCAGAGACAACAGTTATAACTAGAATCTCTGTCATCATAATGCAGTGACAGAGACAAGTTATAACTAGAATCTCTGTCATCATAATGCACAGTGTCAGAGACAACAGTTATAACTAGAATCTCTGTCATCATAATACACAGTGTCAGAGACAACAGTTATAACTAGAATCTCTGTCATCATAATGCACAGTGTCAGAGACAACAGTTATAACTAGAATCTCTGTCATCATAATGCACAGTGTCAGAGACAACAGTTATAACTAGAATCTCTGTCATCATAATGCAGTGACAGAGACAAGTTATAACTAGAATCTCTGTCATCATAATGCACAGTGTCAGAGACAACAGTTATAACTAGAATCTCTGTCATCATAATGCACAGTGTCAGAGACAACAGTTATAACTAGAATCTCTGTCATCATAATGCACAGTGTCAGAGACAACAGTTATAACTAGAATCTCTGTCATCATAATGCACAGTGTCAGAGACAACAGTTATAACTAGAATCTCTGTCATCATAATGCACAGTGTCAACCAGTGCCTGGGCTTGCCTCCGCTGTACCCGTGCCCCACCATACCCCTGTCTGCACATTATGCCCAGAATCTATTCTACCACGCCCATAAATCTGCTCCTTTTATTCCTTGTCCCCAACGCTCTAGGCGACCAGTTTTGATAGCCTTTAGCCGCACCCTCATCCTACTACTCCTCTGTTCCTCGGGTGATGTGGAGGTAAACCCAGGCCCTGCATGTCCCCAGTCACCCTCATTTGTTGACTTCTGTGATCGAAAAAGCCTTGGCCTCATGCATGTCAACATCAGAAGCCTCCTCCCTAAGTTTGCCTTACTCACCGCTTTAGCACACTCTGCCAACCCTGATGTCCTTGCCGTGTCCGAATCCTGGCTTAGGAAGGCCACCAAAAATTCTGGGATTTCCATACCCAACTATAACACTTTCCGTCAAGATAGAACTGCCAAAGGGGGAGGAGTTGCAATCTACTGCAGAGATAGCCTGCAAAGTTCTGTCATACTTTCCAGGTCTATGCCCAAACAGTTCGAACTTCTAATTTTAAAAATTAATCTCTCCAGAAATAAGTCTCTCACTGTTGCCGCCTGCTACCGACCCCCCTCAGCTCCCAGCTGTGCCCTGGACACCATCTGTGAATTGATCGCTCCCCATCTAGCTTCAGAGTTTGTTCTGTTAGGTGACCTAAACTGGGATATGCTTAACACCCCGGCAGTCTTACAATCCAAGCTTGATGCCCTCAATCTCACAGAAATCATCAAGGAACCCACCAGGTACAACCCTAAATCCGTAAACATGGGCACCCTAATAGACATTATCCTGACCAACCTGCCCTCCAAATACACCTCTGCTGTCTTCAATCAAGATCTCAGCGATCACTGCCTCATTGCCTGTATCCGCCACGGGTCCGCGGTCAAACGACCACCCCTCATCACTGTCAAACGCTCCCTAAAACACTTCTGCGAGCAGGCCTTTCTAATCGACCTGGCCCGGGTACCCTGGAAGGATATTGACCTCATCCCGTCAGTTGAGGATGCCTGGTCATTCTTTAAAAGTTACTTCCTCACCATATTAGACAAGCATGCTCCGTTAAAAAAATGCAGAACCAAGAACAGATATAGCCCTTGGTTCACTCCAGACCTGACTGCCCTCGACCAGCACAAAAACATCCTGTGGCGAACTGCAATAGCATCGAAGAGCCCCCGCGATATGCAACTGTTCAGGGAAGTCAGGAACCAATACACGCAGTCAGTCAGGAAAGCAAAGGCCAGCTTTTTCAAGCAGAAATTTGCATCCTGTAGCTCTAACTCCAAAAAGTTCTGGGATACTGTAAAGTCCATGGAAAACAAGAGCACCTCCTCCCAGCTGCCCACTGCACTGAGGCTAGGTAACACGGTCACCACTGATAAGTCCGTGATAATCGAAAACTTCAACAAACATTTCTCAATGGCTGGCCATGCCTTCCTCCTGGCGACTCCAACCTTGGCCAACAGCCCCGCCCCCCCCGCTGCTACTCGCCCAAGCCTCCCCAGCTTCTCCTTTACCCATATCCAGATAGCAGATGTTCTGAAAGAGCTGGAAAACCTGGACCCATACAAATCAGCTGGGCTTGACAATCTGGACCCCCTATTTCTGAAACTGTCCGCCGCCATTGTCGCACCCCCTATTACCAGCCTGTTCAACCTCTCCTTCGTATCATCTGAGATCCCCAAGGATTGGAAAGCTGCCGCGGTCATCCCCATCTTCAAAGGGGGAGACACCCTGGACCCAAACTGTTACAGACCTATATCCATCCTGCCCTGCCTATCTAAGGTCTTCGAAAGCCAAGTCAACAAACAGATCACTGACCATCTCGAATCCCACCGTACCTTCTCCGCTGTGCAATCCGGTTTCCGAGCCGGTCACGGGTGCACCTCAGCCACGCTCAAGGTACTAAACGATATCATAACCGCCATCGATAAAAGACATTACTGTGCAGCCGTCTTCATCGACCTGGCCAAGGCTTTCGACTCTGTCAATCACCATATTCTTATCGGCAGACTCAGTAGCCTCGGTTTTTCTAATGACTGCCTTGCCTGGTTCACCAACTACTTTGCAGACAGAGTTCAGTGTGTCAAATCGGAGGGCATGTTGTCCGGTCCTCTGGCAGTCTCTATGGGGGTACCACAGGGTTCAATTCTCGGGCCGACTCTTTTCTCTGTATACATCAATGATGTTGCTCTTGCTGCGGGCGATTCCCTGATCCACCTCTACGCAGACGACACCATTCTATATACTTCCGGCCCTTCCTTGGACACTGTGCTATCTAACCTCCAAACGAGCTTCAATGCCATACAACACTCCTTCCGTGGCCTCCAACTGCTCTTAAACGCTAGTAAAACCAAATGCATGCTTTTCAACCGTTCGCTGCCTGCACCCGCACGCCCGACTAGCATCACCACCCTGGACGGTTCCGACCTAGAATATGTGGACATCTATAAGTACCTAGGTGTCTGGCTAGACTGCAAACTCTCCTTCCAGACTCATATCAAACATCTCCAATCCAAAATCAAATCAAGAATCGGCTTTCTATTCCGCAACAAAGCCTCCTTCACTCACGCCGCCAAACTTACCCTAGTAAAACTGACTATCCTACCGATCCTCGACTTCGGCGATGTCATCTACAAAATAGCTTCCAATACTCTACTCAGCAAACTGGATGCAGTTTATCACAGTGCCATTCGTTTTGTTACTAAAGCACCTTATACGACCCACCACTGCGACCTGTATGCCCTAGTCGGCTGGCCCTCGCTACATGTTCGTCGTCAGACCCACTGGCTCCAGGTCATCTACAAGGCTATGCTAGGTAAAGTGCCGCCTTATCTCAGTTCACTGGTCACGATGGCTACACCCACCCGCAGCACGCGCTCCAGCAGGTGTATCTCACTGATCATCCCTAAAGCCAAAACCTCATTTGGACGCCTTTCCTTCCAGTTCTCTGCTGCCTGCGACTGGAACGAATTGCAAAAATCTCTGAAGTTGGAGACTTTTATCTCCCTCAACAACTTTAAAAATCTGCTATCTGAGCAGCTAACCGATCGCTGCAGCTGTACATAGTCCATCTGTAAACTACCCACCCAATTTACCTACCTCACCCCCCATACTGCTTTTATTTATTTACTTTTCTGCTCTTTTGCACACCAGTATCTCTTCTTGCACATGATCATCTGATGATTTATCACTCCAGTGTTAATCTGCTAAATTGTAATTATTCGATTTATTGCCTATCTCATGCCTTTTGCACACATTGTATATAGATTCTCTTTTTTTCTACCATGTTATTGACTTGTTTATTGTTTACTCCATGTGTAACTCTGTGTTGTCTGTTCACACTGCTATGCTTTATCTTGGCCAGGTCGCAGTTGCAAATGAGAACTTGTTCTCAACTAGCCTACCTGGTTAAATAAAGGTGAAATAAAAAAAATTAAAAAATTAAAAATAACTAGAATCTCTGTCATCATAATGCACAGTGTCAGAGACAACAGTTATAACTAGAATCTCTGTCATCATAATGCACAGTGTCAGAGACAACAGTTATAAATAGAATCTCTGTCATCATAATGCAGTGACAGAGACAAGTTATAACTAGAATCTCTGTCATCATAATGCACAGTGTCAGAGACAACAGTTATAACTAGAATCTCTGTCATCATAATGCACAGTGTCAGAGACAACAGTTATAACTAGAATCTCTGTCATCATAATGCACAGTGTCAGAGACAACAGTTATAACTAGAATCTCTGTCATCATAATGCACAGTGTCAGAGACAACAGTTATAACTAGAATCTCTGTCATCATAATGCACAGTGTCAGAGACAACAGTTATAACTAGAATCTCTGTCATCATAATGCACAGTGTCAGAGACAACAGTTATAACTAGAATCTCTGTCATCATAATGCACAGTGTCAGAGACAACAGTTATAACTAGAATCTCTGTCATCATAATGCACAGTGTCAGAGACAACAGTTATAACTAGAATCTCTGTCATCATAATGCACAGTGTCAGAGACAACAGTTATAACTAGAATCTCTGTCATCATAATGCACAGTGTCAGAGACAACAGTTATAACTAGAATCTCTGTCATCATAATACACAGTGTCAGAGACAACAGTTATAACTAGAATCTCTGTCATCATAATGCACAGTGTCAGAGACAACAGTTATAACTAGAATCTCTGTCATCATAATGCACAGTGTCAGAGACAACAGTTATAACTAGAATCTCTGTCATCATAATACACAGTGTCAGAGACAACAGTTATAACTAGAATCTCTGTCATCATAATGCAGTGACAGAGACAACAGTTATAACTAGAATCTCTGTCATCATAATGCAGTGACAGAGACAACAGTTATAACTAGAATCTCTGTCATCATAATGCAGTGACAGAGACAACAGTTATAACTTTAGAATCTCTGTCATCATAATGCACAGTGTCAGAGACAACAGTTATAACTTTAGAATCTCTGTCATTGTAATGCACAGTTTTAGAGACAACAGTGATGTCTGATGACAGGATCCAGCCCTGATATGGGCCTGTTTTATCACATCTCTCAACAAGCATGTTACTACTAAGCCTCTCAACTCCAGCGTTTTACTGTGTTTCATAACTTTCATTCCAGTGTTGACCATATGTCGTTGTGATAATATTACTTTGTCTATGTGCTGTTGTTCAACCCCAGTTAGGCATAGAGGGGGAAAAAGAGGAACTCACTTAACTGTCAGTCAGTAGAGAACAGAAGGAACTGTTACTGTTAACACTTAAGCAACTGCTTTTACCAGTCTAGTTATATGGACACCTGGTCAATGTCAAGGCAAAGAAATGAGCCTTTTATAATCTGACAGTTAACAGCAACACCTCTCTGAATTGGATGTTTAGGGAGACAAAGAATATTGAGATTATAGACAAAACATTCTAGATGAATGATAGGTACACTGAATGGTTTTTACAGGCTATATAATAATTTCCCATTCTACAGGCTATACACTAATCTACAGTCAGCTTCAAATATATTGTTTTGACTCTGTACTCTGAAGTGATACAATGACTATTAGGTTGAAGTACAGACTAGCAGCTTTAATTCAAGGGTATTTTCATCCATATCATATTTCATCATTGAGAAATTACAGAACTTTTTGTACATAGACCCCCCCCCCCCCCATTTTAGGGGTCCAAAAGTATTGGGACAAATTAACTTGTGTATGAAAGTAGTCAAAAGTTAAGTATTTGTTCCCATATTCCTCCTAGAGTGCAATGATTACATCAAGCTTGTATCTCTACAAACGTGTTGGATGCATTTGCTGTTTGTTTTGGTTGTGTTTCAGGTGTTTTTGCACCCAATAGAAATGAATGGTAAATAATGTATTGTGTCATTTTGGAGTCACTTTTATTGTAAACAAGAATCAAATATTTTTCTTGTGTTTTTCAGAGTCAGTAGAAAGGCCTCTTTAGTGTCCTACATTTTCATAACTGTGACCGTAATTGCCTACTGTCTGTAAACTGTTAGTCTCTTAACGACCGTTCCTCAGGTGCATGTTCATTAATTGGTTATGGTTCATTGAACAAGCATGGGGAACAGTGTTTAAACCGTTTACAATGAAGATCTGTGAAGTTATTTGGATTTTTTTGAATTATCTTTGAAAGACAGTGTCCTGAAAAAGGGACATTTGCATAATAAGTGTATAATCTATATCCCAGTGTGAAGTATATAATATAATCTATATCCTAGTGTGCAGTATATAATATAATCTTTATCCCAGTGTGCAGTATATAATCTATATCCCAGTGTGCAGTATATAATATCATCTTTATCCCAGTGTACACTATATAATATAATCTATATCCCAGTGTGCAGTATATAATATAATCTTTATCCCAGTGTGCAGTATATAATATAATCTTTACCCCAGTGTACACTATATAATATAATCTATATCCCAGTGTGCACTATATAATCTATATCCTAGTGTGCACTATATAGTATAATCTATATCCTAGTGTGCACTATATAGTATAATCTATATCCCAGTGTGTACTATATAATATAATCTATATCCCAGTGTGCACTAAATAGTATAATCTATATCCCAGTGTGCACTAAATAGTATAATCTATATCCCAGTGTGCACTAAATAATATAATCTATATCCCAGTGTGCACTATATAATATAATCTATATCCCAGTGTGCACTATATAATATAATCTATATCCCAGTGTGCACTATATAGTATAATCTATATCCCAGTGTGCACTATATAATATAATCTATATTCCATTGTACATGCTATCATCAATATAACCATATACTGTATCTGTATATCTGTGGACCAGTGATGATGCTAATACATATTTACATGTGTTCAAACTGTGTATGTTTCTGTTCCTGTAGATCTGTGTCCATCGCTGCCAGTCTGGTTGGGGAAGACGCCAAGACCAAGTTCCTGAGTAAGATGGGTCAGCTGACCACGTCCGGCGCCATGCTGGCCAACGTTTTCCAGAGAAAGAAGTGATCCTCCTTCCGCCGCCGAACCGCCTAGCAGCAAGGCCACTACATATCCCATGAGCCTCCATTGTGTGCGAGCGCCAGCCCAGGCTCCAACGATGGGCCAGATCAGGGTCTCTGCTCGAACGCCTTCTGAATGCAGCCTTCACTCCTCCCTGACTGGACGGGGGACAGCACTGAGCCCTAGGAGGAAAGGAAGGAAGGGTGCCCTTTTTTACATATTTGATCAGGTCCAGGGTGTATGTCAATAGTCTGAAGTGGTTTCCTCTCCTCGTCTCAAGGAGAGAAATTCATTATTATACTATTGAGATACAGCCACTAAGATTTGGCCAACTGGGTTTGTTTTGGAATTTTTACAGGTGCCATGTTGGCACCAAAAGCTTTCTGAACGTTCCAGTCTAGTTAGAATTTTAGTGGCGTTCTTTGTCAGAATGTGATTGTTCCGGAACCTTTGTGTCAACATGGAGAGGAGTAGCTAACTAACTGACGTCTGTATGTTCATGGCTCTGTGGAATTGCCTACTTGAAGTGAAAATTGTCTGTTGTATTTCATCACGTCTCTCGTTGTTTTGATATTAATTAATGATTTAAGACTTAATTCCTCCAAAGAAATCTGCACTTCAATGTTTTATTACTTTCTCTTTATTCTGTTTTGATTTCAGAGTCTTATAATGGAGGATGTACATCCACATCACTACCTTTCATTGGATTTGTTGTTTTTCTGTTGGAAATGTGAGGGCAAAGAGAAGAACACTAATTGTCTTCCTTAATCCCTCCATCCATCTCTCACTCTCACTCTGACTCTCACTCTCTCCTTTTCTGTCTCGTTCTGCCTCTGCGTGTTTCAGTGTCTCTGGTGGTTATTTTCTAAAGTGGCTGTTTAATTTTTGTTGAGTTATTTTCTCTTTGGGATCATTTTAATTACATGTTATGCTCTACAAGTAAGCTGTATGATACACTGAAATGAAGGCGGGACCCATATTATTATGTACATTTGAAATTGGTGTCATGAAATAATAAAACACAAAATAAACAATTGTGTACTCATGTACACCTGCTTATGGTGATTATTGTGTGTGTATATGCATGTAAAAACATCCTTTTTAATACAGAGCTCAAGGTTTCAGCAGGTGTTCAGAGTAATAAACCTTGGTAAATACACAGAATCCCCCCTCATCTTTCACACACAGCCGCAACTTCTAGAAACTTCAAAGAGCTTTATGTCCCTTTGTCTGTCCAGGATTCCAAAGTTCACTAGCTGGGACAGACTCTGAAACCATTTACAGAGTCCTTGCACCAGTATACAGTGTACTGTAGGGAGTGATGTGTGAAGCTTTGTGCTCTCCTGTCAATGTATCACCCTGTCCCCACCCCTCACACAGAACAGTATTAGCATATTCCCTTTAATATTTAACTTGTTGCTGATAACTCACCAGGTGGACAAATAATTGATGTAGTTGAGAACCGTGTACCGTGTGGGTAGGAATGGAACATAGTGGGACCATGCTGGTATTTGTGAGAGTGTGGCTGAGAGCTTAGCTGTGTTTGCAGTGTGTCAGAGGAGGCTTTTAGCCTTTGGTGAAACTTTGGTGAATGATGACTTGGGGTCCTGTGTTTTTATTTAACTTACTACAGTGTTTGTGTGGCGAGTCAGAAGATCATGTCTGTTTCCAAAGCACGCAGCGGGTCCAAGAGGCTTCTAAACAGCTTCTACCCCCAAGCCATAAGAACCCTGAACAGCTAATCAAATGGCTACCCAGACTATTTGCATTGCCCCCCCCCCCCCCCCTCCTTTTACACCACCGCTACTCTGTTATCATCTATGCATAGTCACTTTAATAACTCTACCTACATGTACATATTACATCAACTAAACGCTTCCCCCCTGTATATAGTCTCGCTATTGTTATTTTACTGCTGCTCTTCAATTACTTTTTATTTTATTTCTTATCTGTATTTTTTTGTGTTAGCTGCGTTGTTGGTTAGGGGCTCGTAAGTAAGCATTTCACTAAGGTCTACACCTGTTGTATTCAGCATTTCACTGTAAGGTCTACACTTGTTGTATTCAGCATTTCACTGTAAGGTCTACACCTGTTGTATCCAGCATTTCACTGTGAGGTCTACACCTGTTGTATTCAGCGTTTCACTGTAAGGTCTACACCTGTTGTATTCAGCATTTCACTGTGAGGTCTACACCTGTTGTATTCAGCATTTCACTGTAAGGTCTACACCTGTTGTATTCAGCATTTCACTGTAAGGTCTACACCTGTTGTATTCAGCATTTCACTGTAAGGTCTACACCTGTTGTATTCAGCATTTCACTGTAAGGTCTACACATGTTGTATTCAGCATTTCACTGTAAGGTCTACACCTGTTGTATTCAGCGTTTCACTGTAAGGTCTACACCTGTTGTATTCAGCATTTCACTGTAAGGTCTACACATGTTGTATTCAGCATTTCACTGTAAGGTCTACACCTGTTGTATTCAGCATTTCACTGTAAGGTCTACACATGTTGTATTCAGCATTTCACTGTAAGGTCTACACATGTTGTATTCAGCATTTCACTGTAAGGTCTACACATGTTGTATTCAGCATTTCACTGTAAGGTCTACACCTGTTGTATTCAGCATTTCACTGTGAGGTCTACACATGTATTCGGTGCATGTGATTTTATTTGAAATGGTCTTCAAGTCGCAACCACATGATTGCCTTCTACTGTTTCTACCGCTCTCTGCCCTTTAGGGGGTGTGTGTGTGTGTGTGTGTGTGTGTGTGTGCGCTTGCCAGTGACACCTGCAAACAGGATAAAGAACCCTTTGAGCCGAGTCCAGCACTGTGGTCACTTCTATGGCCGAAAACACACAGTCACATTCCGAGTGTGGCAGACCACGAGCATGTATTAATGGAAACCTTCCTTGCCCTTTCCTGGTTGTCCAGGTTTTACTCTCCCTTTGTAAGTGGGTTGCCTGTAGCAGAAATTAGGGTGGGTGGAGGCTTATTTGCCGAACATGCCCAATAAATCACTTTGCATTGGCCTTTTGGGCAATGTTTAGCCAGACAGACACAGGCAGACAGACACAGCCAGATGGCTCTGTGGCGTTAGCTGTGTTTGGTATTACAGGCTGAACTGAAGCCTTGAACTGTGCATGTTGTGTGTTAGCGATATGTTCAGAGTTTAAGTTGAAACATTTAATTGCTACGCTAGTCAGTTCCAGCTCCTAATTGCCACTCTGCTAACTGTAGATAGGCCCTGCCTACTAAGCGAAGGCTTACGGGAAGGGCCAGAGAGAGGGGGGCAAAAACAGAACAGAGTGAAGCACTTCCAGTGACTAACTGAAAACAAATACGTCTCCATTTAGTGTCATTGTAAAGGTCTCATCAATGAGAGACAAGCTCCAAAGCCAACTCCTCCTTTGCCGCCTTTCCTTCCGGTTCTCTGCTGCCAATGACTAGAACGAATTGCTGATAAACATACCCTCGTAAAACTGACTGTCCTACCGATGCTTGACTTCGGCGATGTCATTTACAAAATAGCCTCCAACACTACTCAGCAAATTGGATGCAGTCTATCACAGTGCCATTGTCGCCAAACCCACTGGCTCCAGGTCATCCTTAAGTCTTTGCTAGGTAAAGCCCTGCCTTATCTCAGATCACTGGTAACCACAGCAGCACCCTCCCGTAGCACGTGCTCCAAAGCCAACTCCCAAAAAGGTCACCCCCAAAGCCAACTCACCCTTTGGCTGCCTTTCCTTCCAGTTCTCTGCTGCCAATGACTGGAACGAATTGCAAAAATCACTGAAATCCCTCACTAACTTTAAGCATCAGCTGTCAGAGCAGCTTACTAATCATTGCACCTGTAAATAGCCCACCCAACTACCTCATCCCCATATTGTTATTTAATTTGCTCCTTTGCACCCCAGTATCTCTACTTGCACATTCATCTTCTGCACATCCTGTATATCCCTCCAGTGTTTAATTGCTCAATTCGAACTATTTCGCCACTATGGCCTATTTATTGTCTTACCTCCCTAATCTTACTACATTTGCACACTGTATATAGACTTTTCTATTGTGTTATTGACTGTATGTTTGTTTAGTCTATGTGCAACTCTGTGTTGTTGTTTGTGTCGCACTCCTTTGCTTTATCTTGGCCAGGTCGCAGTTGTAAATGAGAACTTGTTCTCAACTGTTCTACCTGGTTAAATAAAGGTGGGGGGAAAAATTATAATAGTAAATTTTATTGACATAGAAAATAACTTACATTGAAGTGTAGGCTTATAAC
This sequence comes from Salvelinus alpinus, assembly GCF_045679555.1. Taxonomy (NCBI): domain Eukaryota; kingdom Metazoa; phylum Chordata; class Actinopteri; order Salmoniformes; family Salmonidae; genus Salvelinus; species Salvelinus alpinus. Next base: position 16,501,071 of record NC_092095.1, read on the forward strand.
TGTATAACAGGAACAATAGCAGCAAATCATATACAGTATATACAAACAGAGAGTATATCTTTCTTTATATCAGATATCACTCATACAACACATCCCTGCTTCTTTGGATCATCGTTATCTGAAGCAAAGTTTCACGGAATCCTGGAATGACCTACAGTAATTAGAAGTCCAACTCCGTCTCAGTCGGCTCTGTGTTCCTGGAGCATGGAATTAGAAGATTTCCTTTTCTCAAGTTCCAGAGAATGCTTCCAGGAAATATCCCCCCCCCCCCCCCTCTCACACCTAGAAAAAAATAAAATTACAAGAATTTGCATTTGAGATTATGCTGGTCCCTGGTATGAGAGAGAGAGAGAACGAGAAAGAGAGAGAACGAGAGAGAGGGAGAACGAGAGAGAGAGAGAGAGAGAACGAGAGAGAGAGGTAGGAGGGGTGAGTAAATGTGAAAAAAGCCATTCTTCTAATCTAAAGTGACGGTTATGCAAATATTAAATTATAGCTGGAGGCTTAGAATGGATGTAGGAGGGGTAGAGCTGAGAGTGGAGTACAGACAGGCAAACAGAGGGAGGCTTAGAATGGATGTAGGAGGGGTAGAGCTGAGAGTGGAGTACAGACAGGCGAACAGAGGGAGGTGAGGTGGGAGAGAGAGAGGATAAATGAGGCTGGTACAAAGGGTCCACAAATACCACTCACTCATTTTGTTACACATATCACATACCCACCAGCCAAGGGGTCTGAACTTTTATGGCACAATAGGTATTGTGTTTACCCTATGAATGTAGGGTCAGTGGTTCAAACCTTAGAATATCACCCCTAAATCTCTATATTACTAGGTTTGTGCATTGTTTTCATTGCAATGAAACAGCACTCACCACAGAATGTCATGTTAGTTTAAGACAGTGGAGAGGAAGAGACAGGCTAGATGTATGAAGTTATGTGGATTTAGATGGTTTATATGGATTCATTTAAATGTGAAAGCACATTACTTTAACTGTGAGACGCAAAGCATCTCACACGTCTGAGGCAATCAAAACACACACACGGAGGGGGGTTACAAGGGCATAGGAGGAGTTTAGACTATCTCTCTCCCCTAGTAAGCTTACTCTGTTTTCACAAGCTTGCTCAGACAAGAGGCTGCTCACTCCAGAGTGCATTGGTGAGGAGAGAGGAGAGCAGAGCGTGCATTACCGGGCATGCGGAGCGAGAATGATATACGGTCTGGAGGCTCCTTGCAGTTCCCTCAAAGATCCCCAGCCTTACAGACAAACCACACTGATTCCTTTGAATGTCGACAATATCCATCATCCTAAATCTGTACAAGACAACTGTCTTTCTTCTCTTTTCTGGTGTGTGAATAATCAGGAGAAATGAGAGTTCACTTCTCCACCAGTTGGATATTTCAAGGCTGGATCATCCATCTGGTTCTCACTCTGTGCGCACAGGTAAGTCAAACATACATACATCAAATAAGTGCTGCATATAGATTAGAATAGATTGATTGTGTATTCTGGATATTGACACTAGCCATTGCAAGACAACTGTTTTAGTTGATGTATCAAACGTTTTCTGTCCTCTAGATCTAGCCTACACTGTGATTTTTTTTGTTGAGTTGTTTTAACTAAATATTATGAATTAAGTAACTGGTTCCACATGCTTTCTTTGTTTACTCAACTCTTTGGTCAAAGTGTTACCTGAACTTAACATTTTTAGTTGGCCCAATCTTAGCTCCTATATGAGAAAATGTAGGCAAAAATTATAAAATTATGTGTCTTTGCTTAAATTGACTGGTATGTTCATTCAACTAGAAATTATTATTTCGGCATCTTAACTAAAATAGAAGTTACACACAGTGCTTTTAACATACAATGTTTTCAATTTACACATTTGACTTTCATGATTACATTGTGCATGTTCATTTATACAATTATTACTCAACATGTCCTCATCTGGGATTTGAACTCACAACCTCTTGGTTCACAGCATTCCAATCTTCCTGCATTGCAGCCATGTCTATGTCAATAACTGATTGAACTTGTACTGCTACAATTTACACTTCGAAGTAAATCCCAGCTCTGTTAAAAACACACTGAAGAAAAACTACTACATTTACCACAGTGATTCAGGAGTAACATTAAAACATAATAATATGCCCCAGTAACAGTAGACAACTATACTGAAAACCTAAAATTGTTGAAATAAGTCAATCAAATCAATGGTGAGAGAATAGACGGATGAACTGATAACTGACACAGCCATGGTGGCGTAGCAGGATGCTCGGATTGCGTTGAACCGAGGTTGTGAGTTCAAATCACAGATGAGGACATGTTTGAATAATAATTATTGTATAAATGAACCTGCACAATGTAATCATGTATGTCAAGGTGTGTCAAATTTGTAAATGTAAAACATTGTATGTTAAAAGCACTGTTACTATAACTACTTGCAAAGCCTTCTTTAGTTCAAATGCCCAAACAATAATTCATAGTTGAACGAACATGTGAGACAACTTGAGCAAAAGCATAATTTTAAATTGACTGAATTTTTGGCCAAAGATTTCTCAAGTTGGAGCTAATTTTTGGCAACGATTTTTGGGGGGGTTCAGGTAACACTTGGACCGACAAGTTTAGTAAACAAATAAAAAGGCTGTGGAAGCAGTTACTTGTTAATAATTAGTTGAAACAACTAGATTTGTGTGTGTGCTTGTTGTTGCACAGTTTCCATCCAGCCATTGTTATTGTTCTGGTGGAGTTGACAGATAAATATACATTGAAAGAAATGTTTATGTTCCAGCGATGACTGGAAACAGTTATGTTTGGGTCGTGTCCACACGCTCCCGCCCCTCTCCCGGTCCCGGTAAACCTCAGAAGCCACATCAAACTGGATGCATTCTTGCTGGCCTTGTTTTTACCGGACGTTCTCGTTTCCATTCCAATGCATCGTGATGGGTTATGGTTGTGGGAATGACGAAGATATGGTTATAGCCTGTTATTGGTGTGGTTATATGGGTGTACAGTAGGTTATAGCCTGTTATTGGTGTGGTTATATGGGTGTACAGTAGGTTATAGCCTGTTATTGGTGTGGTTATATGGGTGTACAGTAGGTTATAGCCTGTTATTGGTGTGGTTATATGGGTGTACAGTAGGTTATAGTCTGTTATTGGTGTGGTATATGGGTGTACAGTAGGTTATAGCCTGTTATTGGTGTGGTTATATGGGTGTACAGTAGGTTATAGTCTGTTATTGGTGTGGTTATATGGGTGTACAGTAGGTTATAGTCTGTTATTGGTGTGGTTATATGGGTGTACAGTAGGTTATAGTCTATTATTGTTGTGGTTATATGGGTGTACAGTAGGTTATAGTCTATTATTGTTGTGGTTATATGGGCATATAGTAGGTTATAACCTGTTATTGGTGTGGTATATGGGCATACAGTAGGTTATAACCTGTTATTGGTGTGGTATATGGGTGTACAGTAGGTTATAACCTGTTATTGGTGTGGTTATTTGGGTGAAAATATGGGATGAAGTAGGATGAGGGTATGACATTCCTTATAAAGACATGCTCTGTTTTGGCACTGTTCAGATATATGAAAAGTGTATTTTGCATACAGAAAGCCTCATCAAATTCGGGAAATAGGCAGTATTTTGGTCAGAAGATTAAGATTTTATGTCCATTCTTGGTATGTTATTGTTAAGTTCTTTAGGTTCACTGTGTCCTGGTGGAAGTATGTATGTGGTTGAGGTCTATTTGGTTGGCACCAAAGATGTAACTGCAGGCTTGGCTTGGCTGGAGGCCCCTCACACAGCCCCTTAGTCACTGTGTGTGTGTGTGTGTGCATGTGCGTGCGCGCGTGTGTGTGTGTGTGTGTTTGGCTTCTGTCTTGTAACTGTAAGTCAGAATCATGTGGGTTTGACTGGGAGATTAAGGAGGTTTTCGCTTCCCTGTTTTCCCCATCCTGCAGGTTTATGTCGCAACTTTCTGAGCAATGGGCTGCATGACAGATGTAGCATTGAGAAATACAGGAACTACAGTTGCGGTCAAATACATTGGCAGCCTTGTACTTTGCAATGGAGCAGCAGAATGTTCTGTTTACTGTCCACATCAAGAGATTAACAGACAGTTATTTAGACAGAGATAGTTCTTCTAAATAGCTGTTCCATGGTTTGTTAACCAATAGTAAAATGTTTGAAAGTCATAATTTATGTCACTTGCTCATTAGCATGAAAAGACATGAGATTATCATGCAGTAACTTCGCTGAGTACCTTAGAGGTAACTGCCAACATATAGGAAGCAGCAACAAAAACTGTCTCAATTGGGTGTTGGGTCACCACGAGCCGCCAAAACAGTTTCAGTGTGCCTTGGCATACAGTACCAGTCAAAAGTTTGGAAACACCTACTCATTCCAGGGTTTTTCTTAATTTTTTACTATTTTCTACATTGTAGAATAATAGTGAAGACATCAAAACTATGGAATAACACATATTGAATAATTTAGTAACCAAAAAAGTGTTAAACAAATCAAAATATATTTGATATGTGAGATTCTACAAAGTAGACATTATTTGCCTTGATGACAGCTTAAAGTAGTCAGCTGGAATGCATTTCAATTAACAGATGTGCCTTGTTAATTTGTGGAATGTCTTTCCTTCTTAATGGGTTTGAGCCAATCAGTTGTGTTGTGACAAGGTAGGGGTGGTATACAGAACATAACCCTATTTGGTAAAAGACCAAGACCATATTATGACAAGAACAGCTCAAATAAGCAAAGAGAAATGACAGTCCATCATTACATGAAGGTCAGTCAATTCAGACAATTTCAAGAACTTTGAAAGTTTCTTCAAGTGCAGTCGCAAAAACCATCAAGCGCTATGATGAAACTGACTCTCATGAGGACCGCCACAGGACAGGAAGACACAGAGTCTCCTCTGCTGCAGAGGATAAGTTCATTAGAGTTACCAGCCTTAGAAATTGCAGCCCAAATAAAAGCTTCACAGAGTTCAAGTAACAGATACATCGCAACCTTAACTGTTCAGAGGAGACTGCGTGAATCAGGCCTTCATGGTCAAATTAATGCAAAGAAACCACTACTAAAGGACACCAGAAGAAGAGACTTGCTTGATCTAAGAAATACGAGCAATGGACATTAGACTGGTGGGAATCTGTCCTTTGGTCTGATGAGTCCACATTTTTGATTTCTGTTTCCAACCATGGTGCCTTTGTGAGACGCAGAGTAGGTTAACGGATGATCTCCGCATCGTGGCTCCCACCATGAAGCATGGAGGAGGAGGTGTGATGATGTGGGGGTGCTTTGATGGTGACACTGTCAGTGATTTATTTAGAATTCAAGGCTCACTTAACCAGAATGGCTACCACAGCCACCGATTGAGAAAACCAGAAAAGTTTTTAACATACTTAATTATAATTACTTGGAAGGAAATCTATTTCAGTCTTATTGTAATTAAATATAGGTCATATTTCTTAGAAATCTGGAAACACTGGCCAGTTAATTTCATGTGAGGGAGGTTGGCCAGGAGTCAGGTTGGCCTGTGAAGGAGGTTGGCCAGGAGTCAGGTTTTCCTGTGAAGGAGGTTGGCCAGGAGTCAGGTTTGCCTGTGAAGGAGGTTGGCCAGGAGTGAGGTTTGCCTGTGAAGGAGGTTGGCCAGGAGTCAGGTTTAGCTGTGAGGGACGTTGGCCAGGAGTCGGGTTTGCCTGTGAAGGAGGTTGGCCAGGAGTCAGGTTTAGCTGTGAGGGACGTTGGCCAGGAGTCAGGTTTAGCTGTGAGGGACGTTGGCCAGGAGTCAGGTTTAGCTGTCAGGGATGTTGGCCAGGAGTCAGGTTTAGCTGTGAGGGACGTTGGCCAGGAGTCAGGTTTAGCTGTGAGGGACGTTGGCCAGGAGTCAGGTTTAGCTGTGAGGGACGTTGGCCAGGAGTCAGGTTTAGCTGTGAGGGACGTTGGCCAGGAGTCAGGTTTAGCTGTGAGGGACGTTGGCCAGGAGTCGGGTTTGCCTGTGAAGGAGGTTGGCCAGGAGTCAGGTTTAGCTGTGAGGGACGTTGGCCAGGAGTCAGGTTTGCCTGTGAAGGAGGTTGGCCAGGAGTCAGGTTTAGCTGTGAGGGACGTTGGCCAGGAGTCAGGTTTGCCTGTGAGGGACGTTGGCCAGGAGTCAGGTTTAGCTGTGAGGGACGTTGGCCAGGAGTCGGGTTTGCCTGTGAAGGAGGTTGGCCAGGAGTCAGGTTTAGCTGTGAGGGACGTTGGCCAGGAGTCACGTTTAGCTGTGAGGGACGTTGGCCAGGAGTCAGGTTTAGCTGTGAGGGACGTTGGCCAGGAGTCAGGTTTAGCTGTGAGGGACGTTGGCCAGGAGTCAGGTTTAGCTGTGAGGGACGTTGGCCAGGAGTCAGGTTTAGCTGTGAGGGACGTTGGCCAGGAGTCAGGTTTGCCTTTGAAGGAGGTTGGCCAGGAGTCAGGTTTGCCTGTGAAGGAGGTTGGCCAGGAGTCAGAGCTTGGCGTGGCAGTTATGCAAATCAGCCAGCGTGCTGAGAAAGACTGGAATGTATCTCACATGATAGGAGATGATATGAATCAGGGATCACAGATCTCTCTCTCTCTCTCACTATCTCTCTCCCCCTCTCTCTCTCTTTCTTTCTCTCTTTCTTTCTTTCTTTCTTTATTTTTCTCTCTCTCTCTTTCTCTCTCTCTCCCCCCTCTCTCCCTCTCTCACTCTCTCTCCCCCCTCTCTCTTTCTCTCTCTTTCTTTCTTTCTCTCTTTCTTTCTTTCTTTCTCTCTCTCTCTCGCTTTCTCACTCTCTCTTTCTCTATCTCTCTATTCCTCTCTTTCTCTCTCTCTCTCTCTCTCTCTCTTGGTGGGTCACAACAGAAGATAAACTCAAAGACTTTTTGATCGGTCAAATCACACACAAAAACAGTTTGGCATCCAGACAGTTTGGGAACCGCTGTCTGTATGTAACTGAACTGACTGTAGTTGCACTGTCAGTTAAAGTTAGAAAGGTTGTTTGTCTATGTTATATCCTGGCCCGTCTCTCTCTGTATAGCCTGTAATCATTTAGGGTGGATCTGGCCATGCTCTTATATATTTAGGGAATGAAAACATATTGCAACAATGTTTCATAATTATTGCCTGATGTTCGGAGGCAGCTAAAACAGAAATACGATTCCCAGCATTCTTTTGGTTTCCTGTCCCCTTTCGCCCAGAACCACGTCTCCATTCTTCGCCCACCTCCTTTCTTTGTTTTTATCCCGCTATAAGATTGTCTTCTCTGCGGATGTATGGGAACTGTGTCCTTCTCGTCATCTCGTCTCTTCTAACACATGTTGATCATTATGACTGTGGTCACAACTGTGAGTGGCGTTCATCGTTTAAAGTTAAACAATGACTCATGTGAGACACTCTGTGGAAGTAATTAAACACTTGTTGGGATTTGTGTCATCATGTTTTTGGGGCACTGCAGACGCACAGATGAAACAGTTTATCATTGGGGGGTTTCAAAAGGTTGGTTGCAGCCAGTCAGCTGATTCGTTCTGGGATGCAGCTTAAGTTGACTTGCCTCGTTAAATAAAGGTTAAATAAATTGGCTAGAGACTTTGTTTTGTTTACTTGGTGGGTCACAAGAAAAACTCCAAGGTGAAAAGCTTTAAATTCATTTTCTTTGTGACTGGAGGACAATTGGTAGGGGCAGAGACAGAGGGAAGGGGACAGGAGTTGTGACAGTGAGGCGGAGCTAATGTCAGATGCTTTAGGATGGGGTCAGTAATACTGGGCCGTAGCACTCTGGGCCTGTGGTGGTGAAGATTTATAGAAATGAAGAATGAGTTGTTTTTTTACGTCTGGGTTCGGCATGTTTTCTCTCATAACACTATTACTCTGGGGGGGTATTGTATTAGCTTACCACCGTACCTCTGCCAACAGCACAGGGTGGCTAGATCACAACACCATCAGTGTTCACAGTAGAGAGGGACTAATGCTGAAGTGTTCATTATAATGATCTCCGTGCTTTAACGGACGCTAACGTCCCACTTGGCCAAAAGCCAGTAAAAATACAGAGCGCCAAATTCAAATAAATTACTATAAAAATCCAACTTTCATGAAATCACACATGAAAGACACCAAATTAAAGCTACACTTGTTGTGAATCCAGCCAACATGTCTGATTTCAAAAAGGATTTACGGCGAAAGCACACCAAACGATTATGTTAGGTCAGTACATAGCCACAGATAAACACAGCCATTTTTCCAGCCAAAGAGAGGAGTAACAAAAAGCAGAAATAGAGATAAAATGAATCACTAACCTTTGATGATCTTCATCAGATGACACTCATAGGACTTCATGTTACACAATACATGTATGTTTTGTTCGGTAAAGTTCATATTTATATCCAAAAATCTGAGTTTAGGTGGGACGCTACTGTCTCACTTGGCCAAAAGCCAGAGAAAATGCAGAGCGCCATATTCAAATAAATTACTATAAAAATCTAACTTTCCTTAAATCACACATGAAAGATACCAAATTAAAGTTACACTGGTTGTGAATCCAGCCAACATGTCACAATTCAAATAGGCTTTTCGCCGAAAGCAAACGATGCTATTATCTGAGTTAGCACCATTGTAAACAAAGAGAGATAAGCATATTTCAACCCTGCAGGCGCAACACAAAACTCAGAAATACAAATATAATTCATGCCTTACCTTTGACGAGCTTCTGTTGTTGGCACTCCAATATGTCCCATAAACATCACAAATGGTCCTCTTGTTCGATTAATTCCGTCGATATATATCCAAAATGTCCATTTATTTGGCGCGTTTGATCCAGAAAAACACCGGTTCCAACTCGTGAAACGTGACTACAAAATATCTCAAAAGTTACCTGTAAACTTTGCCAAAACAGTTCAAACTACTTTTGTAATACAACTTTAGGTATTTTTTAACGTAAATAATCGATAAAATTGAAGACGGGATGATCTGTGTTCAGTACAGGATTAAAACAATCTGTAGCTAGCTTTCTGGTCATGCGCCTCTAACAAATAGTACACCACATGTGACCCTGATTCAAAATGGCCGTACTTCTTCATTACACAAAGGAAAAACCCTCAACCAATTTCTAAAGACTGTTGACATCCAGTGGAAGCGGTAGGAACTGCAAGAAGGTCAATTAGAAATCTGTATTCCCAATGAAAATTCATTGAAAAGAGAGTAACCTAAAAAAGAAAAAATCTGAATGGTTTGTCCTCGGGGTTTCGCCTGCTAAATAAGTTCTGTTATACTCACAGACATGATTCAAACAGTTTTAGAAACTTCAGAGTGTTTTCTATAGAAATATACTAACAATACGCATATCTTATCTTCTGGGGATGAGTAGCTGGCAGTTGAATTTGGGTATGCTTTTCATCCAAACGTGAAAATGCTGCCCCCTATCCTAGAGAAGTTAACAAACCACTGAGGGCTGAGGGGACCACCCTCCCTTTATAGCCTGGGATCCATCCTGTTGACTACTTCAGGCTCTCTGCCAGTCTGCTCTGCTGAGGCAAGCACTAGGACTTTTATGGCTTTGTTTTAATGGATGACATTTGGAGTTGTAGAAAGGGCTTGATTGTTAGAACAGTTTGTAGTCAAATCATTAGAGCACAGTTTTATTCCAGAAGGAGCTCTGTTGACTGTGAGAAAGTTTGCCGTGGTAACAGGCGTGAGCCATGGAACAGGAAGACTGTGAGAAAGTTTGCCGTGGTAACAGGCGTGAGCCATGGAACAGGAAGAATGTGAGAAAGTTTGCCGTGGTAACAGGCGTGAGCCATGGAACAGGAAGACTGTGAGAAAGTTTGCCGTGGTAACAGGCGTGAGCCATGGAACAGGAAGAATGTGAGAAAGTTTGCCGTGGTAACAGGCGTGAGCCATGGAACAGGAAGACTGTGAGAAAGTTTGCCGTGGTAACAGGCGTGAGCCATGGAACAGGAAGAATGTGAGAAAGTTTGCCGTGGTAACAGGCGTGAGCCATGGAACAGGAAGACTGTGAGAAAGTTTGCCGTGGTAACAGGCGTGAGCCATGGAACAGGAAGACTGTGAGAAAGTTTGCCGTGGTAACAGGCGTGAGCCATGGAATGCCTTTAAGGTCTTCTTTTTCTTTCTCTCTTTCTTCGGACAGCAGGCAAGAGTTGGGCAATCCTCCTCCCTTTCCTATCCTTCCTACAGCCACCGTTAAGTCCTGACAGGCTGTCATTTCATGTGCTGAGAGCTAATAGGCTTATCATGCCTATGGATGGATGGATGAACAAACAAATGCATGAATGAGTGAATGAATGATGTTGTGCTTGGATTTACTGTCACCTTGACACAACCAGATTGATCATAGTGGTCCGTGTTTTGCCTTCCAGAGAGCCCTGTCTAGACCCACCTGTTCCCAGCAGCAGTACCTCAAAGAAAAGAGATGCTGCAGCAGGTGTGAACCAGGTAAACTACACACACGCGCACACACACGCACACACACACACATACAGTGGTTCTTCCTTTAAAAGTTTGGAGCTTATGCCGTGACCGTTTGTGGTAGATGGTGGAAGATTGTGGTAAATCGCGTCATTCTGGCAACAATGGCTGACACTTAAATTACGTGCCACAGAATTCTGCGGAACCCCGCAAGCTGTGCTGCAGTACTCCGCAACTTTTAAAGGAAGAACCACTGTACACACGCACACGCACGCACACACACACACACACACACACGCACACAAAAACATACTCCATTCCCCTCCTACATCAACAGACCACTGGAACATTGGTGTATAACTGGTGTCCAGACTAAGGGCTGAGTCACACTGATCCTTACGGACACCAAATTAGAACAAATTAATTTTGGTCCGTGGTCAGCGTGTGACGTATAAACTTCCCTGTTTTCTAATTGGCTAAACGGATGATTACGTATCCGTCGGCCCGTCAAATGTACGACTCCCATTGAGAAAGCATTGGAAATCAGGTATTGGGATAATACCAGCGGGCCAGTCTGGCCTCCCCCTAACCGTCTCTCTCCCCCCCAGGGTTCTATGTGTTTGCAGAGTGTGCTGGATACTCTGACACAAAGTGTCGTCCGTGTGGCAGTGATGAGTACCAGCCTGACTGGACCAACGAGACCAAATGTCTGCCTCAGAAGTTCTGTGACACAGGTCAGTAGGTGACTGGGCCTTGGACTGGGTGTAGTGTGGAGTCTATCTGGGGGACTGGGCCTTGGGCTGGGTGTAGTGTGGAGTCTAGCTGGGGGAGTCAGTAGTCTATTGTTGAAGCTTTGTTTTCTAGTCAGTTTCAACTGGTGTTTGTCTGACATTTTATACAAAGCCTTTTGGAGATGCTGATGTCTGTGGTGTCTGCTGACCTCTAACCCCTGACCTGTGTGTGGCCCCCAGGTAAGGGCTTTAACCGTGTGAGGCCCAGTAACCGCCTGGCTGCAGTACCCTGTCAGTGTAAACCTGGTTTACAGTGTTCTCCCATCAACTGTGAGTTCTGTGAGAAGATTCCTACCTGTGGACCAGGATATGGACTGGAGACTGACACTGGTGAGAGAGAGACACACACACACACACATGCAGGAATGCATATACCCAAACACACACACACACACAAAACCACACACACACATACACGTCTGTGTCGCTACTGTTGTCAGCAGTCCAGTTGTTTACTCTTTCTCCTCTGTTGTTTGTGTTTTAAACTCAGAGTCGGGCAGGAGAACTTGTGTTGCGTGCAAGAGAGGACATTTCTCTCCCAACACCTCTATGGAACCATGCAGTCTGTGGACCAAGTGAGTTTAACACACACACACAAATACTGTACACCATGTCCCGTCATACACAGATTTTTCTCTGGGTGCTCGTATTTTTAGTCCAGTGTGCCCGAGTGAGACAGGAACAGGTTTCTGCAGGCGCCCAAAGCTCCACCGCATCAGTGTTCTGACTAATGCCATACCACTTCCCCTGGAACACAAAGCTGCGTCTACCACTGCCTGGCTCTGTGGTGAACCAATAGAACGAACAGAGAGGGAGAGAGAGAGAAAGAGAGCAGACAGAGCAGAGAGAGAAGGAGAGAGTGGGTGAGGGGTGTGGGGAAGAGGGAGAGGGGGGAGAGACAGAGAGAGAGAGAGAGAGAGAGAGAGAGAGAGAGAGAGAGAGAGAGAGAGAGAGAGAGAGAGAGAGAGAGAGAGAGAAAGAGAGAGAGAGAGAGAAAGAGAGAAAGAGAGAAAGAAAGAGTGAAAGATATCTTAAACGTTCAAGCAGACAACCTAAGAAAATTTAAAACAATGACAAATGGTTTGATGAAGAATGGAAAAACCTAAGAAAGAAATTGAGTAACCTATCCAACCAAAAACAGAGACCCAGAAAACCTGAGCCTACGCCTTCACTATGGTGAGTCACTAAAACAATACAGAAATAAACTACAAAAAAGAAGGAACAGCACGTCAGAAATCAGCTCAATGTAATTGAATAATCCATAGAATCTAACCACTTCTGGGAAAATAGGAAGACACTACACAAACAACAACACGAAGAGTTATCTATCCAAGATGTAGATGTGTGGATAAACCACTTCTGCAATCATTTTGGCTCTATCACAAAGAACAAACAGCAAAAACATATACTGTACATGATCAATTACAAATCTTAGAATCAGCTACTAAAGACTACCAGACCCTCCAATTGCAGGATTCTCCAATTGCATTGAATGAACTACAGGACAAAATACAAACCATCCAACCCAAAAAGGCCTGTGGTGCTGAGGGAAACACATATGACGTTATAAAATCTATGTACACAAACAACAAGTGTCCAACGTAAAACACCAAATAATGCATACAGAGCAGAATTAGGCCGATACCGGCTAATTATCAAAATCCAGAAAAGAGTGTTCAATTCTACAACCACTTAAAAGGAAGCGATTCCAAAACCTTCCATAACAAAGCTATCACCTACAGAGAGATTACCCTAAAGAAGAGTCCCTTAAGCAAGCTGGTTCTGGGGCTCTGTTCACAAACACAAACAGGGGCAGAGAAAATCAGGACAGCAACACAATTAGACGCAACCAAATAACGAGAAAACAAAAAGAGAATTACTTGACACATTGGAAAGAATTAACCAAAAAACTGAGCAAACTAGAATGCTATTTGGCCCTAAACAGAGAGTATACAGATGCAGAATACTTGACCACTGTGACTGACCCAAAATTAAATAAAGATTTGACTATGTACAGACTCAGTGAGCATAGCCTTGCTTTTGAGAGGCCGCCGTAGGCAGACCTGGCTCTCAAGAGAAGACAGGTTATGTGCACTCTGCCCACAAAACGAGGTGGAAACTGAACTGCACTTACTCATCTCCTGCCCAATGTATGACCATATTAGATATACATATTTCCCTCAGATTACACAGATCCACAAAGGATTTCAAAACAAATCCAATTATGATAACCTCCCTCCCATATATATATTGGGGGAAATACCACAGTGTGCCATCACAGCAGCAAGATTTCAAATCAAATCAAAATGTATTTGTCACATGCGCCGAATACAACAGGTGTAGACTTTACCATGAAATGCTTACTTACAAGCCCCTAACCAACAATGGCGTTTTAAGAAAAATATGAATTTTTACTAAATAAACAAAAGTAAAAAATTAAAGAGCAACAAATCAATAACACTAACGAGGCTATACAGTGAATTGAGAAAGTATTTCACCCCCCTTTGCATTTTTCTTATTTTGTTGTCTTACAACCTGGAATTAAAATAGATTTTGTATCATTTGATTTACACAACATGCCTACCTCTTGGTAGATACAAAATATGTTTTATTGTGAAACAAACAAGAAATAAGACAAAAAAACAAAGTCAATACATTGTAGAGCCACCTTTTGTAGAGCCAGTCTCTTGGGATATGTCTCTATAAGCTTGGCACATCTAGCCACTGGGATTTTTGCGCATTCTTCAGGGCAAAACTGCTCCAGCTTCTTCAAGTTGGATGGGTTCGTTAAAACTTCTTAGGGCTAGGCCTCTTTTTGCTCAAATTCTGCCTGAATGATGCGTCAAAAGTAAACTGCCTGTTGCTCAGGCCCTGAAGCCAGGATATTTATATAATGGGATCGGAAAGGAAACACTTTGCCGTTTGTAGAAATGTTCAAATAATGTAGGAGAAAATAACACAATAGATATGGTAGGAGAAAATAACACAATAGATATGGTAGGAGAAAATAACACAATAGATATGGTAGGAGAAAATAACACAATAGATATGGTAGGAGAAAATAACACAATAGATATGGTAGGAGAAAATAACACAATAGATATGGTAGGAGAAAATAACACAATAGATATGGTAGGAGAAAATAACACAATAGATATGGTAGGAGAAAATAACACAATAGATATGGTAGGAGAAAATCCAAAGAAAAAACAACCAGAATATTTTTTGAGAGATAGACCATACAATGGAAATTACAATGGAAAGTATAGGGGCATACTTCCACAGGGTGTCAGCAGTCTATGTTCAAGATTTCAGGCTTGTAACATCCAAAACGATTAAGAAACATCAGTTTTAGTACAGGGACACCTGCTAAAATCGGTTTCCTATTGAACATACTTCTTTCCGTAAGAAATATTATAGTTTGATTACATTTGAGGGTATCTGAGGAGTAAATAGAAACATATTTTGACTTGTTGAAACAAAGTTTAGGGGTAGATTTTTGGATTCCTATCTCTGCATGTTGAACGAGTGGATTACTCAAATCGATGGCGCCAACTAAACTGACTTAGTGAATATTGAACGCTATTTGTGAATTTATGAAACCTGTGCCGGTGGAAAAATATTTTGATGTGGGGCACCATCCTCAAACAATCGCATGGCATGCTTTCGCTGTAATAGCTACTGTAAATCGGACAGTGCAGTTAGATTAACAAGAATTTAAGCTTTCAACGATATAAGACACTTGTATGTACCTAAATGTATAATATCCATAATTTGTATGATTATTTACTAGAATTGCGCACCCTCCAGTTGCACCGGAATTTGTCCCGCTAGCGGGACGCCTAGCCCTAAGAAGGTTTACTTGTAATTCCACAGATTCTCAATTGGATTGAGGTCTGGGCTTTGACTAGGCCATTCCAAGTCTATTAAATGTTTCCCCTTAAACCACTCAAGTGTTGCTTTAGCAGTATGCATACGGTCACTGTCCTGCTGGAAGGTGAACCTCCGTTCCAGTCTCAATTCTCTGGAAGACTGAAACAGGTTTCTCTCAAGAATTTCCCTGTATTTAGCACCATCCATCATTCCTTCAATTCTGACCAGTTTCCCAGTCCCTGAAAAACATCAGCAGGGACTGTGTTCTCGGGGTAATGAGAGGTGTTGGGTTTGCGCCAGACATAGCATTTTCCTTGATGGCCAAAAAGCTACATTTTAGTCTCATCTGACCCGAGTACCTTCTTCCATATGTTTTGGGGAGTCTCCCGCATGCCTTTAGGCGAACACCAAACGTGTTTGCTTATTTTTTCTTTAAGGAATGGCTTTTTTCTGGGCACTGGTCCGTAAAGTCCAGCTCTGTGGAGTGTATGGCTTAAAGTGGTCCTATGGACAGATACTCCAATCCACTGTGGAGTTTTGCAGCTCCTTCAGGGTTATCTTTGGTCTCTTTGTTGCCTCTCTGGTTAATGCCCTCCTTTCCTGGTCTGTGAGTTTTGGTGGGCGGCCCTCTCTTGGCAGGTTTGTTGTGGTTTCATATTCTTTCACATTTTTTATAATGGATTTAATGGTGCTCCGTGGGATGTTCAAGGTTTCTGATATTTTTTTATAACCCAACCCTGATCTGCACTTCTCCACAACTTTGTCCCTGACCTGTTTGGAGAGCTCCTTGGTCTTCATGGTGCCGCTTGCTTGGTGGTGCCCCTTGCTGTGTGGTGTTGCAGACTCTGGGGCCTTTTAGAACCAGTCTATATATATTCTGAGATCATGTGACAGATCATGTGGCACTTAGATTGCACACAGGTGGACTTTATTTAACTAATTATGTGACTTCTGAAGGTAATTGGTTGCACCAGATCTTATTTAGGGGCTTAATAGCAAAGGGGGTGAATGCATATGCTCACACCACTTTTCAGTTTTTAATTTTGTATAATTCTTTGAAACAAGTAATTTTTTTCATTTCACTTCACCAAGTTAGACTATTTTGTGTATGTCCATTATATGAAATCCAAATAAAAATCTATTTAAATTACAGGTTGTAATGCAACAAAATAGGAAAAAACGCCAAGGGGGATGAATACTTTTGCAAGGCACTGTATACAGGGGGTACCGGTTACGAGTCAATGTGCGGGGGTACAGGTTAGTTGATGTATTTGAGGTAATATGTACATGTAGATAGGGGTAAAGTGACTATGCGTAGATAATAGATAATAACAGAGAGCAGCAGCAGCATAAAAAGGGGGGGGTGTTAATGCAAATAGTCCGGGTAGCAATTTGATTAGCTGTTCAGCAGTCTTATGGTTTGGGGGTAGAAGCTGTTAAGCAGCCTTTTGGACCTAGACTTGGTGCTCCGGTACCGCTTGCCGTGCAGTAGCAGAGAGAACAGTCTATGACTAGGGTGGCTGGAGTCTTTGGCAGTTTATAGTGCCTTCCTCTGACACCGCCTGGTAAAGGGTTCCTGGATGGCTTGGAGCTTGGTCCCAGTGATGTACTGGGCCGTACACACTACCCTCTGTAGCGCCTTGCAATCGGAAGCCGAGAAGTTGCCACACCAGGTGGTGAGTCAACCAGTCAGGATGCTCTCAATGGTGCAGCTGTATACATTTTTGAGGATCTGAGGACCCATGCCAAATCTTATCAGTCTCCTGAGGGGGAATAGGCATTGTCGTGCCCTCTTCCCGACTCTCTAGGTGTGTTTGGAATATGGTAATTTGTTGGTGATGTGGACACCAAGGAACTTGAAGCTGTCAACCTGCTCCACTACAGCCCTGTCGCTGAGAATGGGGGCGTGCTCGGCCCTCCTTTTCCTGTAGTCCACGATCATCTCCTTTGTCTTGATCACGTTGAGGGAGAGGTTGTTGTCCTGGCACCACACTTCCAGGCAAACTTAATGATATTGTTGGAGTCGTGCTTTGCCACGCAGTCATGGGTGAACAGGGAGTACAGGAGGGGACTAAGCACACACCCCTGAGGAGCCTCCGTGTTGAGGTTCAGCATAGGATATGTGTTGTGGTCTACCCTTACCACGGGGTGGCCCGTTAGGAAGTCCAGGAATCAGTTGCAGAGGGAGTTGTTTACTCCTCGGATCCTTAGCTTAGTGATGAGCTTTGAGGGCACTATGGTGTTGAACGCTGAGATGTAGTCAATGAACAGCATTATCATGTAGGCATTCATGTAGGCATTCCTTTTGTCCAAGTGGAAAAGGGCATTCATTGTTGATTATAATAGTCATCTGTGGATCTGTTGGGGCGGTATGCAAATTGGACTGGGTCCAGGATTTCTGGGATGATGTTGTTGTTGATGCGAGCTATGACCAGCCTTTCAAAGCACTTCATAGCTACAGACGTGAGTGCTACGATTCGGTAATCATTGAGGCAGGTTACCTTGGTGTTCTTGGGCACATGTACCATGGGGGTCTGCTTGAAACATGTAGGTATTACAGACTCGGCCAGGGACAGGTTGAAAATGTCAGTGAAGACACTTGGCAGTTGGTCAGCGCATGCTAGGAGTACACGTCCTGGTAATCCGTCTGGCCCTGCAGGCTTGTGAATGTTGACCTGTTTTAAGGTCTTGCTCACATCGGCTACTGCGAGCATGATTACCCAGTTGTCTGGAACAGCTTGTGCTCTCGTGCATGTTTCATTGTTGCTTGCCTCGAACCGTGCATAGAAGTAATTTAGCTCGTCTGGTAGGCTTGTGTCACTGGGCAGCTCACGACTGGGCTCCCTTTGTAGTCTGGAATAGTTTTCAAGCCCTGCCACATCCGGAGCTGGTGTGGTAGGATTCAATCTTAGTCCTGTATTTACGCTTTGCCTGTTTGATAATTCGTTGGAGGGCATCGCGGGATTTCATATAAGCGTCCGGGTTAGAGTCCCGCTCCTTGAAAGCGGCAGCTCTGCCCTTTAGCTCAGTGCGGATGTTGCCTGTAATCCATGGCTTCTGGTTGGGGCATGTACACTCAGTCACTGTGGGGACGACGTCATCGATGCACTTATTAATGAAGCCGGTGACTGATGTGGTATACTCCTCAATGCCATCGGATGAATCCCGGAACATATTCCAGTATGTGCTAGCAAAACAGTCCTGTAGCTTAGCATCTGCGTCATCTGACCACTTCCGTATTAAGCTAGTCACTGGTACTTCCTGCTTTTGTTTTCACTTGTATGCAGGAATCAGGAGGATAGAATTGCCAAATGGAGGGCGAGGGAGAGCTTTGTACGCATCTCTGTGTGGTGTAAAGGTGGTCTAGAGTTTTTTCCCCTCTTGTTTCACATGTAACATGTTAGTAGACCTGTTGCCACAAGAAAAAGGCAACCAGTGAAGAACAAACACCATTGTAAATACAACCCATATTTATGTTTATTTATATTTGCTTTCTTACATTAACTATTTGCACATCATTATAACACTGTACATAGCCATAATATGACATTTGAAATGTCTCTATTCCTTTGAAACTTGTGAGTGTAATGTTTACTGTTAATTTTTTATTGATTATTTAACTTTTCTTTGTTTTCTATTTCACTTGCTTTTGCAATGTAAACATATGTTTCCCATGCCAATAAACCCTTCGAATTGAATTGAATTTAGAGAGAGCAGAAAAAGAGAGATGAAGAGAGATGGAATGCCTGGATTGCTAAAAACAGAAATAATTACAATGTGTCCTCTCCTGTGTTTTCTCCTCCCAGTTGTAACGGTCTGGGGAAGAGTGACAAGCAGACGGGGAACGACCAGACTGATGCTGTCTGTGGACCCCCTCTCTCTGGTGCCTCTACCTCCTGGGTCCTACTGTGGGTTCTGTCAGTCATCACTGTCCTCTGTCTCCTCATCCTCCTGCTCTTCTGCTACAAGGAAAAACTTCGACTACTCTCAGGTACCTGAGGAAGAGATCACATTCGTTATGTATGACCATGATGTTGAGGGAATTTTGCTTTTATAGAAATATGTCTCGGCATAAAATGACTGACTAATGAGTGAAATGACTGACTAATGTCATCCTCTTATGTCTTACAGTGAATTTACGATCATGTGTCCAGAATCTGAAAAGGACCAGGATACAGCAGGTAAGGTAGACTCTCTTTAGTGGTCAAGATGACACGCATTAACAGTTGACAAATAGTCTAATCTGTCTGTCTCTCTTTCCAGGAGACTCTGGCCCCTCTCTACCACAGTGGGGTCGTGGGAGGGGGACTAGAGGGTCAGAGCGGCACTCTACGTGAGACAACCTGTCTTATTGGCCTGGCTCACAGCCCCTCAGAAACCCCACACACCTGTCCTACAGCTACACCTGGTGACCAAGTCAAACTGCCACCCACCAAAGAGATGGAGGAGGAGAGGAAGGAGAAGGAGGAGAGGAGGGAGGAGGAGGATGAGGGGGTGGGGAGTGAGGGGTCAGGGGAGGCGGAGGAGGTTTCTGAGGATGGTGTGTGTGAGGAGGTTGTACCAGAGGATGTGTGTGTGTCTCCACTGTGGGCTGGCTCCTGTGTGTGTGTGTTGTCTGTCAGGGAACCATTAGAGGTAGGGGATAATGAAGACTGTAGCCAGGCTGTCAACCCTGGAACCCTCGGGACCTGCTCCTGTGGAGGAGAGGGGGAGAGCAAGGGGGGAGAAAAGGATGAAAGGAAAGATGGAGGGAGGGAGAGGGCCAAGGTGGTAGAGGGCCTGCAAGTGAAAAGCTCTGAGAGGAGCAGCCATACCTCCTCCCCCTTCTCCCTCTCTCCCACCTCCTCCCCACTCTCCCCTGCTGACCATTCATGTGACCTCTACCCGCCGCTGACCCAAGTCAGGTCAGAGGTCAAAGGTCAGCTTATTGACAGCTCACAGGGGAAAGGGGAGGAGCTATACAGACTGAACTGCAGCATAAGCTCCACCCCCACCACAAAAGCCTCGTTGACCTCCACAATATCTCCTTACCCCTCGGTGACCTCTGTAACTGTGGGTGACCGGCAGTCCGAGCTGACCTCTGAGGCCTCCAGCAGTGAGCAAAACCAGGGACTTTCTTGGAGGAACAGTGGGGGAAACAAGCTCTCGTCTGGGGGCTCGGAACTGGATTGTGCCCCTGAGAGCCTCCAGAGTCAACTCACGGAACCAGCACTCACCTCAGGTAGATACAGCGCAGAGTTCTAGCAGTGCCACACTCATAAGAAAAAGGCTAAATACACATGTCATTATACATTCCAACCATTGTTAAAGAGGAAAGATAAATAAATCCACTGGTGTTTCTCCTGGCTTATTGGACCTGGGTTATTGTATAGGACTGTGAAAAGATTATTCTTATTGGACCTGGGTTATTGTATAGGACTGTGAAAAGATTATTCTTATTGGACCAGGGTTATTGTATAGGACTGTGAAAAGATGATTATTATTGGACCTGGGTTATTGTATAGGACTGTGAAAAGATTATTCTTATTGGACCTGGGTTATTGTATAGGACTGTGAAAAGATGATTCTTATTGGACCTGGGTTATTGTATAGGACTGTGAAAAGATGATTCTTATTGGACCAGGGTTATTGTATAGGACTGTGAAAAGATGATTCTTATTGGACCAGGGTTATTGTATAGGACTGTGAAAAGATGATTCTTATTGGACCAGGGTTATTGTATAGGACTGTGAAAAGATGATTCTTATTGGACCTGGGTTATTGTATAGGACTGTGAAAAGATGATTATTATTGGACCTGGGTTATTGTATAGGACTGTGAAAAGATGATTCTTATTGGACCTGGGTTATTGTATAGGACTGTGAAAAGATGATTCTTATTGGACCAGGGTTATTGTATAGGACTGTGAAAAGATGATTATTATTGGACCTGGGTTATTGTATAGGACTGTGAAAAGATTATTCTTATTGGACCAGGGTTATTGTATAGGACTGTGAAAAGATGATTCTTATTGGACCAGGGTTATTGTATAGGACTGTGAAAAGATGATTCTTATTGGACCAGGGTTATTGTATAGGACTGTGAAAAGATGATTCTTATTGGACCAGGGTTATTGTATAGGACTGTGAAAAGATTATTCTTATTGGACCTGGGTTATTGTATAGGACTGTGAAAAGATTATTCTTATTGGACCTGGGTTATTGTATAGGACTGTGAAAAGATGATTCTTATTGGACCTGGGTTATTGTATAGGACTGAAAAGATGATTCTTATTGGACCTGGGTTATTGTATAGGACTGTGAAAAGATGATTCTTATTGGACCAGGGTTATTGTATAGGACTGTGAAAAGATGATTCTTATTGGACCAGGGTTATTGTATAGGACTGTGAAAAGATGATTCTTATTGGACCAGGGTTATTGTATAGGACTGTGAAAAGATGATTCTTATTGGACCTGGGTTATTGTATAGGACTGTGAAAAGATTATTCTTATTGGACCAGGGTTATTGTATAGGACTGTGAAAAGATGATTCTTATTGGACCAGGGTTATTGTATAGGACTGTGAAGAGATTATTCTTATTGGACCTGGGTTATTGTATAGGACTGTGAAAAGATGATTCTTATTGGACCAGGGTTATTGTATAGGACTGTGAAGAGATGATTCTTATTGGACCAGGGTTATTGTATAGGACTGTGAAGAGATGATTCTTATTGGACCTGGGTTATTGTATAGGACTGTGAAAAGATGATTCTTATTGGACCAGGGTTATTGTATAGGACTGTGAAGAGATGATTCTTATTGGACCTGGGTTATTGTATAGGACTGTGAAGAGATGATTCTTATTGGACCTGGGTTATTGTATAGGACTGTGAAAAGATGATTCTTATTGGACCAGGGTTATTGTATAGGACTGTGAAAAGATGATTCTTATTGGACCTGGGTTATTGTATAGGACTGTGAAAAGATGATTCTTATTGGACCAGGGTTATTGTATAGGACTGTGAAGAGATGATTCTGAAATCCCAATGTTGCTCCTCCAAAATGTATGTATTGGTTTCCACCTAATGTCCTCCTGTTGGCTTAACGACCACACACAGTAAGAATGTGTGTGATGAGCCAGTGATTACACGCTGTAACATTCAGTGTGTGTGTGTGTGTGTGTGTGTGTGTGTGTGTGTGTGTGTGTGTGTGTGTGTGTGTGTGTGTGTGTGTGTGTGTGTGTGTGTGTGTGTGTGTGTGTGTGTGTGTGTGTGTGTGTGTGTGTGTGTGTGTGTGTGTGTGTGTGTGTGTGTGTGTGTGTGTGTGTGTGTGTGTGTGTGTGTGTGTGTGTGTGTGTGTGTGTGTGTGTGTGTGTGTGTGTGTGTGTGTGCGTGGGTGGGTGGGTGTTTAACTCTCTGAGTGTGAGCTCACAAACAACACTCCTGTTTACCCAGAGTTCCACAGGGTTATTCAAAGTGACCACAGGTGTAATTGAAACAAGATGTGCTCTGAATACACAGCCCTTGAGTAATACACAGACTCACACACTTTCAAACTCTCATTGATCACTGTATACTTGAATTATGCCCCAATGCACCAGTAAGCAAATAAACACAGTTTCCCATAATGCAGTAATAACATGTAATTAACTGGACTTCCCGCTCAGAGGTTAAACATGGGATCACACCTCAGAGAGACAGGGACAGTCTCAACAGTCTATTGAGATTTCCTATCCTTGTCTCTCCTCTCCTTCACAAAGAGCTGCAGGATAGGTGAGAACAGTACAGAGAGCGAAGCAAGGACACTTCTTCCACATGATCACATGAGGAAGGAAGAAGGAAAGGACATGAAGAGAGGAAGCCACTTTAGACTAAAATGTTTCACAATCATGTGGTCAGATAGTTTTTTCTATTCTTACTATGCCATGTGTACGGTTTATGTTATCTGCCTCTCTAGGGTAGTTCAACTGTAAACAGTCTACTGTAAACAGAGACAGCAGGTATTCCTGCACAGACTGGTATTACAGTTCCAGTAGCTTATTTCAGATGTGATTCCAGACACTGACACATATGTTATGATAAATGTGTGCGTGAGTGTCTGTGTGTACAAAAATGTGTGAAGAGTGACTCAATGAAGGTCTGGGGTCTCGTTGCACTTCTAAAGAGTTTTAAAAAAGGAACTAGAGAAGGAAAGAAAAATGGAGAGAGAGCGAGACGGAAGGATAGAACGGAGGAGGAGGTGTGTTGGAATGGGCGGCAGACGGCATCAGACATGGATGTCTGTAAGTTTCCGGTCGTGTTTATAAATGCCATCAGTAGTGTGATCTATGAATATGGAAATAAGGGAACAGATGGAAGTTTGTTCCTCTTGATTTGAATGTTCCGACGGCTCAGTGTGGTGTCTGGCTGCAAGGATTGATGCTACAGTAGCTGGAAGTTACAGTGGCAAGAAAAAGTGTGTTAACCCATTGGAAATACCTGGATTTCTGCATAAATTGGTCATACAATTTGAACTGATCTTCATCTAGGTCACAACAATAGACAAACACAGTCTGCTTAAACTAATAACACACAAAGAATTATACATTTTCATGTCTTTATTGAAAACTCTGTGTAAACATTCACAGGGCAGGTTGGAAAAAGTATGTGAACCCTTGGATTTAATAACTGGTTGACCCTCCTTTGGCAGCAATAACCTCAACCAAACGTTTTCTGTAGTTGCGGATCAGACCTGCACAATGGTCAGGAGGAATTTTGAACCATTCATCTTTACAAAATAGCAATATTCTTGAGATGTCTGGTGTGAACTGCTCTCTTGAGGTCATGCCACAGCATCTCAATTGGGTTGAGGTCAGAACTCCAGAAGGTGTATTTTCTTCTGTTGAAGCCATTTTGTTGTTGATTTATTTCTGTGTTTTGGATCGTTGTCCTGTTGCATCACCCAACTTCTTTTGAGCTTCAATTGGCGGACAGATAGCCTAACGTTCTCCTGAAAATAAAATTTAGGGGTGGCAGGTAGCCTAGTGGTTAGACCTTTGGGCCAGAAACTGAAGGGTTGCTGGATCGAATCCCCGAGCTGTAAAGTAAAAATCTGTTGTTCCGAACAAGGCAGTTAACCCACTTTTCCCTCGATAGGCCGTCATTGTAAATAAGAATTTGTTCTTAACTGACTTTCCTGGTTAAATTAAAAGAATGTCTTGATAAACTTGGGAATTCATTTTTCTGTCGATGATAGCAAGCTGTCCAGGCCCTGAGGCAGCAAATACTTTACAGTTGGGATGAGGTTTTGATGTTGTGCCTTTTTCTCTCGACACATAGTGTTGTCTGTTCCTTCCAAACAACTCAACTGTAGTTTCATCTGTACACGGAATATTTAGCCAGTAGTGCTGTAGAACATCCAGGTGCACTTTTGGAAACCTCAGATGTACAGCAATGTTTTTTTTGGACAGCAGTTGCTTCTTCTGTGGTGTCCTCCCATGAACACCATTCTTGTTTAGTGTTTTATGTATCGTAGACTCGTCAACAGAGATGTTAGCATGTTCCAGAGATTTATGTAAGTCTAGCTGACACTCTAGGATTCTTCTTAACCTCATTGAGCATTCTGCGCTGTGCTTTTGTAGTCATCTTTGCAGGACAGGCACTCCTAGGGAGAGTACCAACAGTGCTGAACTTTCTCCATTTAGACAATTTGTCTTACCGTGGACTGATGAACATCAAGGCTTTTAGAGATACTTTTGTAACCCTTTCCAGCTTTATGCAAGTCAACAATTCTTAACTTTATGTCTTCTGAGATCTCTTTTGTAAAAGAGACAAGGTTCACATCAGGCCATGCTTCTTGTGAATAGCAAACTTACATTTTGTGAGTGTTTTTATAGGGCAAGGCTGCTCTATCTAACGTCTCCAATCTCGGCTCATTGATTGGACTCCAGGTTAGCTGACTCCTGAATCCAATTAGCTTTTGTCAATAACCTAGGGGTTCACATACTTTTTCCAACCTACACAGTGAATGTTTAAATTATGTATTCTATATAGACAAGACAAATACAATAATTTGTGTGTTATTAGTTTAAGCACACCATGTTTGTCTATTGTTGTGACTTAGATGAAGATCAGATCAAATTTGATGACCAATTTATGCATAAATCCAGGTAATTCCAAAGGGTTCACATACTTTTTTTTTGCCACTGTATAACGTCAGATTTAATGACAGTATCTGTTTCTGTAGTGAACAGGACATGTCGTCTGTGATAATGTTCTGACAAACTATACTTCTCTATGTCTAAGTGGTGGTTTGAATAAAGTTGGACATTTTCACATAGAATGAAAACTGCTTGTCACACTGAAACCCTGATGTTCAAGGATATGGTTAGGATGTCCTTGACCAGGTCTATGGTCAAAGGTACCGCAGCCAACCACGGTCTTTCTGTGGTCACTGTGCACCGTCATCATCACGCCCACTGGCTATTAGTCATCTGGGGTTGCCCCTAACATGCTGGCTAAACTGACCCCTTATCTCTCTCTCTCTCTCTCTCTCTCTCTCTCTCTCTCTCTCTCTCTCTCTCTCTCTCTCTCTCTCTCTCTCTCTCTCTCTCTCTCTCTCTCTCTCTCTCTCTCTCTCGCTCTCTCTCTCTCTCTCTCTCTCTCTCTCTCTCTCTCTCTCTCTCTCTCTCTCTCTCTCTCTCTATCTCTCGCCGTCTCTCTCTGTCTCTCTCTCTCTCTCTCTCTCTCTCTCTCTCGCTCTCTCTCTCTCTCTCTCTCTCTCTCTCTCTCTCTCTCTCTCTCTCTCTCTCTCTCTCTCTCTCTCTCTCTCTCTCTCTCTCTCTCTCTCTCTCTCTCTCTCTCTCTCTCGCCGTCTCTCTCTGTCTCTCCCCCCCGTTCTCTCTCTCAGGTCAGGTGACGGGGAACAACAATACCACCTTCATCTCTAGCGGTCAGGTGATGAACTTCAACGCTGACGTCATCGTCGTCTACGTCAGCCAGACATCTCTAGGCAACGAGGGGGAGGGGCCAGACGATGCGTTCGGAAGCCCTGTCCAGGAACAGGCCAATGAGAGAGCTCCGATGTTCCAGAGTTCCATCTCCTCCAAAAGTGTCAGCCATTCGTCAGTGGCGTCCTCAGTAAACTCCATTACCCATAACCCCCT